>NC_041348.1:30165132-30242632 GCF_004354835.1 Perca flavescens
AGTGAAAGTCAATGGAGAGAGAAGTCACGAAGTCCTTGGCTGGGTGCAAATCAGGGATGTTGCGCTTCGTGGTCAGTTTGTTAAAAATGAAGTCGTTTGGGCTGGTGTGAATGCTTTTGTGTCGCCGTAGGAGTGCCGTAGGAGCGCCGTAGGAGTGATGGCGTAGCTATGGCGTGGAGTTGACACAGAAGCATAAAACAGCCTTAAGACCGCCTTGTTTTAGTCTTGATTTAAACTCGGGATTAGAATATTTCTGGATTTATCCTTGTCTTGTAGTTGGTCTTTGGTTCCAGCTCTGGCGTCTGCAGTAATGTTCCTGTGTTTAATGTGTCAGTGTGTGAATTTACCCAGAAGCCAAAAATAACCACAAAGTACTAGTTTCCACAGAGCGAACAACAAACTGCCAGCCTGTCAGTGTGACTGCATCCCAAACTACCAGACAACCGAGCCGGCCGGTGTTCAAACGCACTCGGCTGACAGGATGAATCAAACATTTGTTCGTATTGTGGGAACATTTACATGAACTGACGCTCATCACGCTCACACATTCATCGCTCCTTTCGGCTTCAGTGCATCGAAGCAGCTGCAGACTGGAGCGTTGAGTTTGGACAACCTTTCTTCACGCACCGCTGCTCCAGATACACCGACCCACTGTCACCATAAAAGTCCCTTCTACCTAGGGTTGGGTATCGTTTGGTTTTTTTTTGATTCCGGTGCTAAATCGATACTTCTAAAACGGTGCCGGTGCCTAAACGGTGCCTGAATCGGTACTTTTCAATAAAGTTAAAAAAAAAGAAGAAGAAAACAAATAAGTGTAGTAAACAACAGTCAGTGACTTGTTTATTGCTAAGGCCATGGTCAAAATTAAAGATTTAATAATAATGTAATAACTATAACAATAACAATAACTTATTTCACCAGTAAATTGCTGTTGAACCCCAGATGGGAAAAGGGTATTTTACAATTACTGTGAATGCACCACAAGGCTACCTGTTTTAAGTGAATCTGTGTTTAATTCCGACAATGGCAGCTGCAAGTGAACGCACCGTCTGTGTTGTTTAATTCTGACCATATAAACATACTGTATATCTATGAATTGCAACAACGGCAGCTGCTGCGCTGCAGAGCAGACTGTTACATCCCGCTGTTGAAGTCCTCCACAGTGAAATACAGTCACACTTTACACTGTTTAATGTTAGCTGTCAGCATTTTAACCGTGATTAATCCAGCTGCTAGCTAAAGGTAGGCTAACGTTACCTGCTGTCAGGTGTAGTGTAAAGTCGAGCACCGAAATGAGGCACCGAAACTTTCGTTCTTATTCGGTCTCGTTACTACCGTTTACGTCGGCACCGGTTCCCTATTGGCACCGAGTTTCGGTACCCAACCCTACTTCTACCAGACATTTGTATGAGGAATCAGGGAAGAAATCATTTCTAGATCTGGGAAGGAACACTTTGATTTAAGCCTTTTTGTTTTTTGTAGCTGCAGTTCAATTCTAAATTCTATAAGACATTTCTTTTTGCGGTGTGAAGTGACAGAGATAGTTAAGTGCCACAAACCTGCGATGAAAAATGATATAGAAATGGTTAGTCTGCCCTTCATTTATTTAAGTTCCCGGGGGCACTTTACCCAGCATTTCTTTTAGGACGAGGGGAGAAAATGTTTTGTTTGTTTGATAACATTAAACATTAAAATTTTAAAAAAGGCAGGAAGAAAAAAAGAGAGCAATCACACTGAGAAAGAGAGAGAGAGAGACAATGCTGCGGTGCCAAAGACAGGAAATGAGGGAATTAAAAACATTATTTTCTGATTGTTTCACAGTGGTTGATTTTGTGTCTCCTCCCCTCCTGCAGGGAAACTAGTTATTTTACTGAGTAGTATTAATAAATATGCATATCGGTCGGTAATAAGTAGCGAAATTATGTTATAGCGCATAATTACATCCAGCATGTTGTCAGCATGTTTTTTTAGATGGAACGGGTGGCACACCGAACCACAGGCTGCCCGGTAAACGTTGCTCTGAATCATCAGTAGAGAGAATTCCCTAAGTTGAGCTTTATTTTGTCAGTCCAATCATTGCACTTTTTCCCCATGTTAGCAGCCGAGGATAATAAGGTGTATAAAAAAAAGTATTGAGTATTTATCAGAGCCAAGCAAAAATACCAATTATTCTCTGCTTCCAGCTTCGCAGTTGTGAGGATTTGCAGTTTTTTGTCGTCTTATGTGATAATAAATTGATCATTTTGGGGTTTTGACTGTTGATCACACAAAATAGGATATTTGAAGATGTCAATTTATAGGCTTCAGAAAATTGCGCACACAACAAAACCCCTAATCTCTTGATCCATGTGTAATTATAATAATAATGTATGTTATTTAAAGTGAGTGTTAGTAAGGTAAAGGTGTGAGAGGCTGGCCTCCAAGGGCTGATAGAGTACCAATCAATAAGTAGCTCTCTGTTGGAGTGAAAAAGGTTAAATAAAACTCCCTCCTCTTGTTGTTTTAAATGCACTTGCCTGTTTTTATCCAGCCCAATTTATGTGCATTTTCTTCCTCAGATTAACGCAAAAAAACCCACCAATTTAGCACAAATCTTGTGTGTCTACTGGACCGGCAACACTCAGATATTCACTTCTCAGCTCTGTCTGCAGCTTTAATTTCTCACATGACTGAGGATGTTAATGGGAATAATGCTGACAGCTCCAGACATGTTAGCTGTGAAGCAGGGTTTTTAATATTTAGGGCAGTGACTGCATTTGGCAGTTTGCAGATTATCTGTATCTGCATTTTATTGAAGTCATATAATCTTTGAATAATTTCCCAGCTCGCAGAAACGCAGTCGCAGCATCACTCACCCGAATATCATCGACTGGAATAACCCACGTTCATAAACTCTTTGATCCCAAGTTTTTATTGCTGTTGCTGATCCCAGTTTAACAGCTGAGGATTGCATCACTTCCTGTGTGCTGGTAGAAGATGTTGAGTTTGTCAGTAATGGTTTACGTGGGCTGAGCACACAGTGTTTGGTTAGAGGTTGGAGCAGGTTTGGTCTAGTAGTTTTCACTGTAACAACTGAAGTTAGACCTTTTCTCTCATTTCTTTATCGCCATTACAATGAAAAGGCAGAAACCCCCTTACAGGAGGTAGTACGTGTTATGTATTGAATTTTGAGCTCCTATCTTTTGGGATTTTTGGTCATTCTTCCTGGTTTGTCAGTGCAGCTTTCTTCTCAGTGAGGACAGAATTTAACTCCCCGATCAAAGAGTCAATGACTGCAGAGCTGTGGGTCTGATATTTGTCACTGTAACCCGAAATTCACACCAGACGTGACACACAGCAAGTCCTCAAAACCATACCTAAATATAGGTCTAATACAGGTAGGGTTGGGTTAGGGCTGGGCGACATGGAGAAAATTAAATATCACAATATTTTATTTTTTATTATCAAATACCTCGATATTGTAATGATATTGTAGTGTTAACTATTGGTGCTTTCACAAAATATTTACACAATGAGATTTTTGATAAATAAGTATCAGTAAGGTGCATATAATGACTAAGTGGGCAAAATAATAATAAAGGCAAATAATAGAACAGTTACAACAGTCTGGTAAGTTCAGAAAAGGACATCACATTACTGTAATGCAGCCTTTAAAACCAGGAAAAGACAACACTTATACCATATTACGATATTACGATACCCAAAAACTAAGACGAAATCTAGTCTCATATAATATCGATATATTGCCCAGCTCTAGGTTGGGTATCGTTTAGATTTTTACGATTCCGATGCCGAACCGGTACATTTAAAACAATTCTGATTCCTAAAGCGATTCTTGAAAAACTGACATCAAAGAAAGGCTCTTTTATAGCGTGTCGCCGCATGTTTCTATAAATTCGACGTTCTTCCCCCCTTTGCACAAAATCGTTTTTAAACATTTGTTGCATTTTGCGATATCCTTGGCTGTGAAATACAGCCACACTTTGGACCGCTTCACTTTAGGCATTTTAAATGCACTAAAAGCTAGTTAGCTAACGGTAGACAAGTAGAGCAAGTGTAATCTGTTTACTAGCGATCACGTGCAGTTAATGGTTAATATGCTTTTACGTCTGTTTTGGTGAGCCCAGAGGGGAAAATATGGCATTTTAATAGTGGCCTACATTCACGGTAGCTAGATAACGGTAGACTACAGAGAAAGGCGTACTTTTGGAGGACTGCAGGGGGTACGTAAGTTTTTGTCGCTGTTTTTGAAGTTTGTCACTTTTTTAGTTCTTGTTGCTTTTTGTCACTATTTTCGACCTGTTCTTGCCTTCCTTCCTGTCTTTTCCTTTTTTTCTCCAAGTTTGTTAAAGTTTTTGTCGCTTATTTCCAAAAACAATGCCGCCTTTTTCAAGGTTTTTGTCACTTTTTTCGATAGTTCTTCCTCCTCCTGTCGCTTTTTACAAAGTTTTTGTCGCTGTTTTCCAAGGTTTTGTTACTATTAAGGACCTATTCTTACCTTACTGCGTTCTTTCTACCGACCTTTTCCAAGTTTTTACGTTTTTTTTCTTAAAGTATTTTTTAGAGATGGCCTGATACCATTTTTTGCTTCCCGATACCGATTCTGATACCTAAACTTGCGTATCGGCCGATACCGAGTACCGATCTGATACCACTGTGTCATAGGCCTATATTTTATTATGTTTTAACAATTGTATACTACTATCCCTGTATGGATGTGATATGATTTCTATCTTTCTTTGTTGAATGCCCCAGAACTTTCTTTTATTCTCCAGTTTGACAGTCAGTTATAACGGAAAAAGAACATAACTAAACTACTTTAACATAGATTTTCTTTAGGGCTTTATTACGTGGTATCGGATCGATGCATAAACTCCAGAACCCGATACCGATACCAGCGTTTTAGGTGGTATCGGAGCCGATACCGGAACATCTCTAGTATCTTTGTTGCCTTTTTTCATCAACATTTAAATGTTTTTCAGTGACATGGCTGCTGTTTGGTAAATCTATCGCTGGTAAGGGAGTACTTGGCTTAAAAACACAATTCAAATGGGGTACGTTATTAAAAAAAGTTTGAGAACCACTGCACTAGAGGCTGCAGCCACCATGAACATAAATATACATTAGGTTGTAACTGCTGCTTGAACAAAGATGTCCAGGAGCGTTTTTTTTTTTTTTTTTTTTTTTTTCGGGGGTGTCTCGTGACACATCAGCGTCCATTTGTGTAAGTCGGACCTCCATAATGTCCTGTCAGCAGCACTGAGAACACACAAACTGTAATGTTGTAATCAGTCTTGACTTTGTTCTGTACCCAGAGCAGTTTGTGTTGCAGGGGAAGCAGTGTTCTCCTTAAGTGGCCTCTTTTTACATCACAAAGTGAAACGCAGTCTGGTGCTTTGTTCGCTGGGGAAATGTCACAGCCCTGACAATGAGTTACCAGCAACCTTTGATCCACATTCAGTCGTCCTTACCTTCAGGCCTCAGATGTCCTGATTCAGGCTGAAGCTGCACACTGTTCCCTGTTCAGGGTTTATTTAAACCAAAACCTTAAATATAACAAAAATTGGCATGTGTGGATGTTGAAGAAATTAATAATTAGAATTACGGCTGCAACTAACGATTATTTTAATAATCAATTAATCTGTTGATTATTTTTTCGATTAATCGATGAATCGGATACAAAAAAAGCATTAATTTACATCAACTCAATACATACATACTTGTTGTTTTAGTTAATAGTTGTGTAAAGGTAAGTAACCCAAATAGCAGATACAGACAAGACACACAGACAGACAGACAGACACACACACACTTATTCATTAAATTATTACCATCATTGTAGTAAGTGCAAGTTAAGTTCGTTTATACACCACACACTAATGTATTTGTCAACAATAACTGATATGGGACAAAGCACATAATATATACATGACAACAGATTGAAAAATTAATGGGCCAAAAAAGGCGAGTGAATAAAAACTATACCACCCCTGCTTTATTACTGTTATTACCGAGCTAACGCTAGCTTGTCATGCTAGTCAGCTGGATAACGAGTAAACAGCAGCACCAGAAGAGCTACTGGAGGGGATGCGTTCCTCCCTTCAGACCGGAACAGAAGTAGGATAGTGTAGTGACTTTACCCTGCTGTTGAACTCCCTTCCTCCTCATCAAGGACTCCAACAGGTTTACGTTTTAGGTGCTGACTCATCACCGTGGTGCGCCCGTGCCATGCCGTGTTGCTTTTGCTTATCTTGCAATTAACACGTTTTTGATTTTAGGTTGAAATGCTCCCACACCTTGGATGACTTGGGTCGTACTGATTTCTCTGCCTCCGCCGAGTGTTTCAGAACATCGTTACGGGTCTCTCCGGTCTCTCTCCGTATTTCCTCTGCTCTTTTTTCTTTTCTTTAGCTCCGCACTGCTTCACTCCGCACTGCTCCACTCGGCGCTCAACTCAATTTTTTTTTATCTCCGCGACTAGGTTGCCTAATAGTTGCGCGACACAACGAATCGATAATTAAATTTGTTGCCAACTTTTTTAGTAATCGAATTTTATCGATTTTATCGATTCGTTGTTGCAGCCCTAATTAGAATGTTTAAAGAGTTCCTTTATGCATGTTATGTGGGAATGTCCAGGGGTATCTGGTTTGTGGAGGGAGGTGATCGGTACTATTGCCGATTCAACAGGGGCTAAGTTTCCAATGCATCCTGTTGTGCATCTGTTAAACGATGATTCCTGTCTTGGTCTTCCAGAGATAACTTGTAAATTTTGGCTAGCAGGTTTAACAGCAGCTAAGAATATAGTAGTTCAGCGTTGGAAATCTCATGATATCTCTAGGGTTCACTGTCTTCAGTTGTTTTTGGATATTCCTTACCTAGAATTGTCGTCAGCAAGAATAAATGATGCTCAGCCGCATACAATTTTAATATGGGAGAAGTTGATATCTTATTTGAAAGATCTATTGTTGAGATAGGAATGCTTTGTCTGTGTATGTATTAACAACCTGGTGGAGGGGAGGGGGTTTGATATTGAAATGTGTTAGAAATTTGGGATGTATGAATGTACTTTCTGTTATGTCAATAAAAAAATAATAACAAAAAAAAGAATTCTTAAAGAGTTGTAATTGAATGTAATAAAGTGTTTTGCAGAATCAACCACAATGTTAAAGGTGGTCTAAGCGATGTTGGGTGATGTCACTTGTTGTTGACGTTCAAAGTTTGGTCAAACAAAACGGAGGCTAAGTCGCCCCTCCCTCCTCCTTATCCAGTCCCGTCCCCCACCCTTCCGCACACTAACCCCCCAACACCCCTCCCACTAATCCTTCTTGTCGGTTATTGGCTGGAAGACTGTTTATGTTTGGTGGTGCAGGTTGGCCAGTTAGGTTTTTGTTGCCGTTTGTGGATCCTGGGCTGTCTACAGAGACAGATATCCGTTGGTTTGGGCTTCCTTTGTGTTGGCGTTCTAACCTCCGGTGGATCTGTGAGGACTATGGTTAACTGCTCCTCAGATCTCTGCAGGGTAAATCCAGACAGCTAGCTAGACTATCTGTCCAATCTGAGTTTTCTGTTGCACGACTAAAACTACTTTTGAACGTACACATGTTCCACCAAAACAAGTTCCTTCCTGAGACTATTTTGCAGCGGCACCGCAGCTTTTCTCTGGTGCTAAGCACCGCCCAAGACAACTGTGATTGGTTTAAAGAAATGCCAATAAACCAGAGCATGTTTTCCTCCAATCACGGAATACTGTGTGGACTAGCCAGACCCTCCCCCAGCGCGCTTTGGAGGAAGGTCTGGCAATGCAAGACTAGGTTCAGGCACCCAAACTACATTTGTAAAGGATGGGGCTGAATCAGACGTTACTTTTCTTTAGGTTACGCAACATAACGCTGAACGCGACGTAGCTAAGGTTGGGATGAGATTACGCCGCCTCACAGTCTCGCGTCTAGCTCTGGCCAGTGTACACGGGGACGCTGGAGTTGTGTATTCAAAAGATTTCACTCTGGAACCCGGTTTCAAAAGTTTTCGCTTGCAGCCTGAATGGCCAGAACGTAAAAATACTTTTGCGTATTATGTTAAAAACGGCAGACTGATCTCACGAAGCGGCGTATGTATGACACGCCAATTCGTATGCCATTATTGGCGTGTTATCAAGACGCATACTGGTTTTTTAGCGTGTTTATCAACGCCGTTTGGCCTCCATTGACTTACATTAGCTTGTGATTGCGTGTGAAGTCACGCCGTAGCGAGTAGTATGAGAGATTGGTCGGGGTGGAGTCTGGGATTTTCACCCAGGAGAGTGGGGATCGCGTCCTGCGTGTGACTTTGTGTTTCCTTTCCACGTTAGTTGTTTTCCTAAACCCAACCCCGTTCATTTCCTAAACCAGGGCTCCAGACTGCTACCAAATGGTCACATTTTGCGACCAAAATTTGAGAGTGTGCGACTGAATTTTACATCCAGTCGCACATGTGCGACCAGTAAATTTGCCGCCTTTTTTTACACGTTAAACGTTGAAATTTGGTACCTGAGAGCGCGTAAGCGCAAGCTTATCTGTCCTCTCTGACAATTGACAGAGAGCGGAGCTCTGACACACACACACACACGCACACACGCAGAGCTGCAGACGACGCAAACTACGTCACCTCTGCAGTTTTGTTGAAGTCACAGTGAGTCACGGAAATGCCGATAAAGTGGTTTCAAGTGTGGTTACAGTTTTTAAAAACTTCACGCAGACAGCGTTTGATATTAATGACGAGCCGAAAGCGGTCGCGGTGCTGTTGACGTTACACTTCCTGTGAGATGAGCAGCAGGCACAACAGTGGTTTCTATGCCCTGGTGACTGTCTGACAGGCTGAGGTTGTAAGGCAAGGCAACTTTATTTGTACAGCACCTTTCAGCAACAAGGCAATTCAAAGTGCTTTACATGAAACATTAAAGAGAAATTAAAAACGGTCACGATGAAAATAAAACCGGCTAAAAAATAATATACAAATACAATAATAAACAACATATATATATATATATATATTTTTTTTTTTTTTTTACTGTCATGACAGCAATGGGGCTGTCAGTTTATCTTATATGTTGCATCTTCAAAAGTGACCCTGAATATGAAACAGCACATTGTAATTTCTGCATCTATTATCAAAGTATTTAGTAGTAATACAGTTTGAAATTAGTAGAAATGTGGATATTTGGTTAGCACGTTGATTTACAGTGTGTGCCCCTAAATTTTCTTGTGCCCCTAAAATTTTCAGTTGGGGGCCACTGTGCTCCTAGTGAAAAAAGCTAGTTTGGAGCCCTGTAAACCCAATCCCGTTCTTCATTTCCTAAACCCAACCCCGTTCATTTCCTAAACCCAACCCCGTTCTTCATTTCCTAAACCCAACCCCGTTCTTCATTTCCTAAACCCAACCCCATTCTTCATTTCCTAAACCCAACCCCGTTCTTCATTTCCTAAACCCAACCCGTTCACATTTCCTAAACCCAACCCCGTTCTTCATTTCCTAAACCCAACCCCGTTCTTCATTTCCTAAACCCAACCCCATTCTTCATTTCCTAAACCCAACCCCGTTCTTCATTTCCTAAACCCAACCCCGTTCACATTTCCTAAACCCAACCCCGTTCTTCATTTCCTAAACCCAACCCCGTTCTTCATTTCCTAAACCCAACCCCATTCTTCATTTCCTAAACCCAACCCCGTTCTTCATTTCCTAAACCCAACCCCGTTCTTCATTTCCTAAACCCAACCCCGTTCTTCATTTCCTAAACCCAACCCCGTTCTTCATTTCCTAAACCCAACCCCGTTCTTCATTTCCTAAACCCAACCCTGTTCTTCATTTCCTAAACCCAACCCTGTTCTTCATTTCCCAAACCCAACCCTGTTCTTCATTTCCTAAACCCAACCCTGTTCTTCGTTTCCTAAACCGCGTGTGATGTTCCTAAACCCAACCATAGCCTTGCGATAACACGCCATGCTTTAGAAAGTGCCATGTGGCTTGTATGTTAATGCTGCAATGTTGCAGACTGCTGTCCGCTGTATAGAGTATTTAGACATACACGTGGATAGCGTCCAGATAACACGCCACTTGACTTAAGTAAAGTGCCGTGTATGTTTACGCGAAGTCATGATGTCATGTTGAAAAAGGAGAGAGTGAAGAACTCCTGAAGGAAACCTGTTATCCTTCAGTTACAGGACTCCTCCGGCTGCACTAATACACGCGACGGTTCTAGTTTAACATCCCCAACTGAGCCTCTCAGTGTGGCGCTTAAGTGAGGGGTAAATCATTTTAGGTTCCCATAGAAAACTCTGTGTTGTTAATAAGTTTGCAGTTTGGCAGCAAGCCCACCATACAGAGAGAGTCCTGAATAGAAACCGTTCGGCACAACTTGGCTGTGTCTCACATCTTTAATGACCTCGGCTCATTCGCAAGCGAGATGATAAATCTCGAGGGGTTTATCCTAAAAACAAATTAAAATATTCATATGAGCAGCGTCAGGATGCTCCCAGCTGGCATTCAACTTGTTTCTTTGGCTTTAGATTGATGCTTAAAGCTCTCTCTTAACCACAGATCACCGATACTTTAGACACCGTACAATGTAACGCTGTTAAAGGCACTGAATGTGTGTGTCTCCTGGGATTGACAATCATTATATGAGGACTCTGAATCATCCGGCGCGCTAACTTCCCCTTACAGTTCATCCTGAACAAAGGACGAACTCTGAGCTGTGTGCATGTACACACACTGGTTTCAGTCCGGGGGGGGGGGGTTGGTGGCCCGTTTTTCCAGTTTTCTCACACACAACAAATGAAAGGAAATCATTCTTTTATTGAACAAATTGAACATTGAATTGAATATAAAAAGGCACCATGAAAAAATTTGAGTGCATTTTTCAGATATTTTCTTTCAACTAACACAAAAAATCTGAGTGTCTTTCCCCATGTGTTTATCGCTGCAGTTGATATCGCGATGATGATAAAAAAAAAAACACATTGTGAAGTCCTGCTTTTATGTGCTCTTCTTTATGTAGTGCTTAAAATCAGCAATTACTAACAATTCTTTCCATTATTGATTAACCCTAATGCTTTGTATGGTTAGCCAATAAATCATTACAGGGGGAGTGTGCCTATGGGAACATAGGGCTGTGGGAACATAGGGCTGTGGGAACATAGGGCTGTGGGAACATAGGGCTATGGGACCATTGGGCTGTGGGAACATAGGGCTGTGGGACCATAGGGCTGTGGGACCATAGGGCTGTGGGACCATAGGGCTGTGGGACCATTGGGCTGTGGGAACATAGGGCTGTGGGACCATTGGGCTGTGGGAACATAGGGCTGTGGGACCATAGGGCTGTGGGACCATTGGGCTGTGGGACCATTGGGACCATAGGGTGGGACCATTGGGCTGTGGGACCATTGGGCTGTGGGACCATAGGGCTGTGGGACCATTGGGCTGTGGGACCATTGGGCTGTGGGAACATAGGGCTATGGGACCATTGGGCTGTGGGAACATAAGGCTGTGGGACCATTGGGCTGTGGGAACATAGGGCTAACCCCATTACAGGAACATGTTCCATCACGTTACATTACGGGAAATAATTTCCCAGAGCTCAAGGTGACGCATTGCTGGTTAAATTATTATTCATTTTTTTGTCAATTTGGAAATTGATTAATCGACTTGTAAAGTTTGCAGCCACTTACTTTAAAACTTGTGTTTCCAAGTCCAACAGAAATACGTTAGTTACATTGGTTCATCTTCCTGCTGCTTTCCCACAACTTAATTAATTGAATTGACAGTTTTCCTCTTGAGTTCATGTGAGAACAACAGTGCTGGGGTTCGTGACCTGAACTGTTTCACATCAACTTGCGCTGCGAGCATCAGAGGTAGTCCCCGGGGGAAAGGGCTGCCACAGTAACCCGATCAGCTGCTGGTTTGACTCAATAACACTGTAATTGGTTCGTTGGCCGCCACAAAGCCCCAGACAGCTCAAACAGTACAGTGTGTGTGTGTGTGTGTGTGTGTGTGTGTGTGTGTGTGTGTGTGTGTGTGTGTGTGTGTGTGTGTGTGTGTGTGTGTGTGTGTGTGTGTGTGTGTGTGTGTGTGTGTGTGTGTGTGTGTGTGTGTGTGTGTGTGAGAGAGTCGATGCAGTTTGTGTTCAGTCCACAGTTTAACGACCGCTCCTGTTTTGTGATTTTCCAATAATTCATCTGCGAACTGAGGCGACCACATACAGTAACAAACTGCTGCTGCAGCTGTTACACACGTAGGCAAGTTTAACCAACATTAAAGCAGCTTTAGGTGGCCGGGTTAGCTCAGTTGGTAGAGCAGGCGCACATATATAGAGGATTATTCCTCGACGCAGAAGGTCCAGGGTTCGAGTCCGATCTGGGACTATTTCCTGCATGCCTTCCCCCCTCTCTCTCCTCTTTAATAAGGTGTCAGCATAAGTGAATACACCCATGCTAAAGTTGACTAAAAAGAGGAATAAATAAAGTGTGGGATCTGGGTGGTCCGGGTGTCCTCCCCCAGGATTATTTTGAGCATCAAAGACTTTATTTAATATATAATGTTAGTAGACAGAAATGCTTCTTTCCTTCGTCGGTAATCAGCTTCATCTATTTTGTGTTTTGTGAGAGGACTCGTGTTCTTAATGCTGTAAAATACAACAACCATCTGACCTTTTTAATGTCGAATAAAGAAACATTGTAGGTTACAGGCCGGAGAAAGAACACGTCTGACTGTTGTGTGTGCGTGTCATGTTTTCCAGAGTGCTCAGAGCGGTGCGATGGAGGACGGGAAGCCGGTGTGGGCGCCCCACCCAGCGGACGGGTTCCAGCTGGGAACCATAGTGGACATTGGATCCGACAGCCTCACCATCGAACCTCTCAAACAGAAGGGAAAGGTGAGCCGGCTCCGCACCGACAGAAACAACAGCTGGTCCCATTACACACATTTTTTATTTTTTTACTTTTTACAAATACAGTACAGGCCAAAAGTTTGGACACACCTTCTCATTCAATGTGTTTCCTTTTTATTTTCATGACTATTTACATTGTAGATTCTCACTGAAAGCATCAAAACTATGAATGAACACATATGGAATTATGTACTTAACAAAAAAGTGTGAAATAACTGAAAACATGTCTTATATTTCTTCAAAGTAGCCACCCTTTGTTTTTTATTAATAAGTGAATAAATTCCACTAATTAACCCTGACAAGGCACACCTGTGAAGGTAAAACCATTTCAGGTGACTACCTCATGAAGCTCATTGAGAGAACACCAAGGGTTTGCAGAGTTATCAAAAAAAGCAAAGGGTGGCTACTTTGAAGAATCTAAAATATAAGACATGTTTTCAGTTATTTCACACTTTTTTGTTAAGTACATAATTCCATATGTGTTCATTCATAGTTTTGATGCCTTCAGTGAGAATCTACAATGTAAATAGTCATGAAAATAAAGAAACACATTGAATGAGAAGGTGTGTCCAAACTTTTGGCCTGTACTGTATGTTTGGGCCTTTTTAACAAACATTTCTGTCACAATTTTGTCTGACGGTTTGGTACGCTGGCATTACAATGCCCATGAGTAAGAGTGTCACGGTTCCTATCCTTTTAAATCCAGAATTGACCGCAGTGAGCAGGGTTTGGTGGTGGTGGTGATGGCGCAGTGGATTTGACACATGCCTTTGGTATGGGAGATCCAGGTTCAATTCCCACTGCGATGCATCAACCAATGTGATCAAGACACTTAACCCCTAGCTGCTCTCTGACATCTAGTATATATAGCAATTGTGAGTCGCTTTGGATAAAAGCATCAGCTAAATCACATGTAATTGTTTGTCCTGAATCAGAATGGGCCTTTTGGAGGGGGGGGGGAGGGAAAATATTCAAGACAGAAAGCATGATCGGTGTTCGTACAGTAAATTTGACAATTTGCTAAACCAAATGCTTATTATGCTTGAGTAAATCCCCGGGAGAGTCCGGTCAGTGTTTCCTTCAGGACTTTTTTCAGCAGTGGGGGCGGGTCTGTTCGAACAACAACCACCCCGGCTTTATAACATCAACCCATTAAGCTGCGTAACAGCGTTACGTTAAGTTAGCTTACATTAGCTGAGTCTGTTGGCTTTCCGACTCACTTTACAATCAAATGTGCAGGTGCAAGGACGGCTGTCAACCAAATGACATTGCATTTAAAACCTGTTTGAAAATCAGCGCCTGTTTGAAAACCCTCAATTTGGACGATTCCCTGAGAATTTTCTCGAAGGCTCACAATCCGTTCAGTTTCACCCTTGAAAACTCTGAGAAACTCAAACTGTTGTTGCAAATATCCCCTTCTGGCAGCCAGTTGCATTGTG
Source organism: Perca flavescens (assembly GCF_004354835.1). Taxonomy (NCBI): domain Eukaryota; kingdom Metazoa; phylum Chordata; class Actinopteri; order Perciformes; family Percidae; genus Perca; species Perca flavescens. The sequence goes on from NC_041348.1 coordinate 30,179,491, forward strand.
GGTAATGTAGGTATCAGGTTTTGACATTGAAGAAGTACGTGTTGGGTTAACAAAAGACGATATCTCTTGATTCTGCTGCTTTGATTTAGATGCTGTGTTGATGCTAAATCATTGGAGTACTCTTTGGTGGAAATCTAAACCTACTCATCATGCAAGGGTTTAGAGCTGGGCGATTTGTTTCCATAAAAAAAATAAAAAACTCGATTTACGATTTGATTCGATTTTCCCCCACTTCCATTTAAAACAAAATAACTGCGAACTGTAAATATATTTTAAAAATATATATTTATTGTATTTAATTAAAGCGCATCAACATGAAGAAAATTGCAAAGGCAAACCCTTTCTCTGAGTGAAAAGTCACTGTGCAGTGTGCAACAAAGATTGTTAAACATCCAAATTATTTATACTGTATTTGGATTAAAAAAAAATCTAAAAAATTGATTTTTTTGAAAATATGAATCGATTTGACCTACCAACTTGATTTTTAAATCAAATAGATTTTTTTCCCAGCCCTACAAGGGTTTCAGAAGTGCGGCCAATGGAAAAGTCTGATCCTTCCTGGATCTTTCAGAGCATTTTAGTTTCCTGAATGCCTCTCCGGCCGCGTGTTAATGATTAAACGTGTCACTTCATGTCACATGGAAGAGGCAATAAAGCATGGTGCACTCAGTGATTCTCCTCCGGGCCCCACAGGTGTACTGGGCTCCAGCGCAGAAGGAATCCACGGATCATCTGAAGTCAAGTGGCTCTTCTCACAAGACAAACAGGCTTTACTTGATCTCTCCCTGTCCGCCCTTAATTCACTTTTCGGCCGGATCAGGTGCCATATCGCCCTCCAGCAAAGCTTTTAATGTCACTTACAGAGCCCGTCGCCGTGGTAACCCATAAAGATTGGTGTCCGTCTCGGTAATCTTTTTCCCACAAGGGAAGAGAGTGCTTTGAAAGAGGCTTCTCGCTAATTCTGTGTGCTGTCAGCCCGTAAAACACGAGATGGTCAGCGCTTAATGGGAGCGTGGATCTCAGGGTCGACTCTGTGTGTGTGTCTTTGTGTGTGTGTGTGTGTGTGTGTGTGTGTGTGTGTTTGTGTGTGTGTGTCTGTGCGTCTTTGTGTGTGTGTGTGTGTGTGTGTGTGTGGATCTGTGTGTCTTTTGTGTGTGTGTGTGTGTGTGTGTGTGTGTGTGTCTGTGTGTCTTTGTGTCTGTGTGTGTGTATTTGAGTCTTTGTATGTGTGTGTGTGTATCTGTGTGTCTGTGTCTTTGTGTGTGTGTGTGTGTGTCTGTGTGTGTCTTTGTCTGTGTATGTGTATCTGAGTCTTTGTGTGTGTGTGCATGTATGTGTGTCTGTGTGTGTGTATCTGAGTTTTTGTGTGTGTGTCTGTGTGTATCTGTGTGTGTCTGTGTGTATCTGAGTCTTTGTGTGTGGGCATGTGTGTGTGGGTGTGTCTGTGTGTGTGTATCTGAGTCTGTGTGTATCTGTGTGTCTTTGTGTGTGTGTGTGTGTGTGTGTGTGTATGTGTGTATCTGAGTCTTTGTGTGTGTGTATCTGTGTGTCTGTGTCTGTGTGTGTGTGTGTGTCTGTGTGTGTGTGTGTGTGTGTGTGTGTGGTGTCCATCATTTGTGGACCATTTCAAGTTAAACATGTTTTTCCTCTTTTGTTGGTAAAACTCGTAAGACACTCCCATCGCCGCGCAAAGCTGCATCGCTTGACCTGGTCTGAATGAGCCCTAACCCCGAAACTACTCTGTCTCCCCACTCCGTCTTCGTACCTTTTTGAGAACGGCGAGGCGGAGTAACAGCGACAGTCAACAGGCTGGGTGAAACGGGGTCATCCTCTGGAGCCGTAGAAGGTCTCTGTGATCACTCAGGAGCTCGTTCTTTCAGCTTTGATTCCGTTAAATAGATTTTATGCTGCTTCGAAGCCCCCAAAAAGGAAGTTAATAACTACTAATTGACCCTCACACACACATAAAAATGAAATGTTCATGTTGCTGTAGGAGCCTTAAACCTTTGACTTAAACTTTGGTTTATTTGGCCTTCTCTCCAGTCGCCATCCTTACGTTGTTGCGGCAGCGCTGACATTCCTGTCTCTGGAGTTTAAATTCAAGCCGCTACTCGTAGATTTTCATACCTTAAGATGTGATGTTGCGCGCAGATAAAACATGATTGCTGGAACATTTGCCCTGAGTTGTGACCCTAACTTCATCTGTCTTTAACCTGAAAGAAATTTCTAGTTTAAGTGCAGTACAAAGCCTGTGTTACAGGCTTTCTTTTTGTTCCCACTTCCACTTCCCACCTCAGATCTCTGTCCCCTGTATTTTCACACCGAACACTATTTGCTTTGGGACCACGGACACTTGCTCTCCTCAGATCTGTGGCGAGTTTGTGTGTCCGAGAGTTTCCGGGCTGCAGCCGACTCCGAGTCCTGTAACCGAGCCGGGAACAATGTCCGGTCTGTCCCGCCGCAGCCAGTTTGTGCTAGTGTCTGACGATGCGTTCACTTGCTGGCAGACCTCCTGTGGTGCACGTCAGGAGGAGGGCAGAGAGCATGATACGCTGTCATACCATCGGTCACAATGGATGACTCTTTGTCCTGTGGAGTGTGTGTTTGATCTGCTCAGTGTTGGTGAGAAGAGGAGCCTCAGTTATTATTACTGTACACTGTGTATGCTAAGGAGTTTAGAGACTCGTAGGAGGAATTGTATTACAGGCATTTAAGGAAAGTTTTTATGACTGATAAAGCTCGACTTTGTAACCCCAGGGATTGCTGCTAAATTAAAGAAGCTTTTTGTAATTTGTATAAAGGAGACAGATGTTTTTTGCTACCTGGTTAGGTGGCAGATTGCAGTAATAATAATAATGCTGTTAGCATGTTCTTCTCATAGCGTTGTATTCGTTGCATGGTGCAATTTGTGAAGAAGATGATGCACACAAAACATGCAAGAATTAAATCCCCTTTCCAATATTTTTGCCACTTGGCCAGGCATGCCAAAACACTATTAAAGAACTTCAATATTAAATGGAAAATAATCTCAAAACGCAATAGCACAACGCACTGTCAACATAAGACACAGCGCTTTCAAGCCCTCGAGCGGAGTTCACTTCCTGAAGAAAACAAAATGCTTTCACACAGGTAAACGTTTTGGTGCCTAAACTTAACTCTTGTCTTTTTCTGGCTTAACTCCACTACTATATATATATATATATATATATATATATATATATATATAAATGTGTATATATATATATATATATATATATATATATATATATATATATATATATATATATATTTCTCAATCAGGGACCTGAGCCTGGATCACAAAAGTTGACCCCAAAGCAGCAAGGACAAAATAAAAAAATTAAAATCTTAAATGTGTGGTGAAGGGAGGATACTGGCGTTGGTGTAGGTGGGGCATTTGGGCCCGGAAGCTACGCACACACTACGCACACACTACACACACACTACGCACGCACTGCACTCAGCGTGTCGATGACAGGTGTTAGTTTAGTTTTCTGTCCCATTACTCAACTCTGTATTTGTGAATACAAATATCTGAAGTGAAAGTTCTGTCCAAAAACTATGTTGTAGCATAGCATTGCACATTTTGAAGTGGGTATATGGAAATCCTGGAGATGTCCTAGTGGGTATGCTGCGTATATCATGTAGACTACACCACTGGAGATGGGGGGTCAAACGTGAGACAATCAGCACCCAGTGTCAGTTTCTCTCCTTAGAGATGAAAGAGTGAATGTGAGCTTCTTTTATCCGCCTTGTGTTCCCTCCACCTCCTTCCCTTTTTTTCTCCTCTGCGTTCTCCGTCCAGTCTGGGCTGAGAATGTGGAACATGCCACCACTGGAAAGAATGAATCGACTGTACGTCACCATTACCCGTGCCCGAAGCGCCTCTTTAGCAGGACGGATTAAACTGCTCAGCCCCGCAGAGGAGAGCCTGAACATCACAGAACTCCAACACCCAACAGCCCTTTCTCCCAAAACACTGAGGCCACATGCTTCAACGTGCTCGTTTTACGCCGCAAGACTGTGACGTGTGTCGACCAGAGATGGACCGATACTGTTTTTTTCAAGGCGGATACCGATTATTAGTAGTAGGTGAAACTGATAACCGATATTTGGAACCGATATGCATTTAGAGTTAAAATGAAAATCTTAAGTCAGACTCAGTGGTGAGTAAAACCGAAGCAGAGGGACAGACAGAGCTGTAGCCGAGCAAAAGTAGAACACTTTTTAATCCATTAACTTTATCGGTTATCAGGTAAATTAAGCACCGATACAAATCATCTGCGAACTGCCAAAAAAACGCCCAGATAATCGGTCTGTCACTAATAAAGTGATGTCATTTTCTGAACATACCAGACTGTTCTACGGTTTTATTATTTGCCTTAAACCCCTTAGTCATTATATCCACATTATTGGTGATTATTGATCAAAACTCTCCTTGTGTTAATATTTAGTGAAAGCACCTTTGATACCTTATGAGGGTCAACTGTCTCCTGTTACAGTACCTCCTGCCTCCGAATTATTCATCAAGCCTTCAGCTGCTTTATGTATCCCTCTGGATGAATATATTAACCCTTGTGTTGTCTTCCCATCGACCATGCAACTTTTCTTTTTTTCCTCGGTCCAAATTTAAAATCAAAACTTTTTTTTAGTGACGTTTTTGTCACTTTTTTCAAAACATTTCATCACTTTTTCCGATGTTTTTCTCAATGTTTTTGTCACTTTTTGTCAACTTTTTGGTCGCTCTTTTTCTGTCACAAATTTCCGATGTTATTGTCAATGGTTTTGTAGATTTTTCTGCACTTTTTTAACATTTTTGTTGTTTTTTTCATAATTTTTTTTTTCAAATGCTATAAAATTGAATAACCAAATTCAATGAAAGTAGTGAACTGATCATTTATTTTACTTGTAAAGATTAATGGTTGTAGGGAACTTACTTATGTTTTTGGACAATGTGGTTGAAAGAAACCCACATTTCTGATATAGAAACTTTTTGAAAATGGGTCGAATTTGACCCGAGGACAACAGGAGGGTTAACAAAAAGACACAGATTGGCCAAAATATTGTCTAACACAATAAATGATAAAGATTAAAGGCTATTCATCCAGAGGGACATCGCTGTGCAGCAGTTGCAAAACAAAGTATGAAAAGTGCAAATATACAAACGACTAAGATGACATAACAGTAGGTAGAAAATGTTTAAAAAAAAAAAAAAAAAAAAACTAAAACAACAGATAACAGTCAGGTGCGATCCAATGGCAGGATAGTTTTCTTTCACAGAGCAGTTTAAGGAAACTTGACCCAGCGTTGAATAAAAGAGATGTCAAATGATGTATTAAATATTCACAACTGCATCATGTCATGGCTTTGCTTCTCGAAAAAAACAATAATAAAGTTTTGAACATTCATTTTTCCTTTGCCGCTGTGGTTTGATTTAATCAAATGTGTGTTTACAGTTTATACTTTGATAAGAAAGTGTTACATTTTATTCCTATTGTGCTTTACAGTAAAAACCAGCAAACATACCACATTAAAAACAGATAAGCAATAAAACCAACACATAAAACAAGCATATTAGAAGCAATTTAAAACCCAATGAAACTAGTAACTATCAGGTGAGAAATGTAAGACTATTGTATGTGGAAGGCTAATCTGAAGAGGTGTGTTTTGAATATGTCCAGGTCAGTGCAATCAGGGATGTATATTGGTAGGGAGTTCAGAGGGAGGGGGCTTGCAATGGTGAAAGCTCTGTCAAATCCATGGGTAGTTATTGGACTATATTCCTTAGACCAGTGGTTCTCTAGCTTTTTTCAATGATGTTCCCCCTATGAACAGTTTTTTTTAAGAAAAAAGTCTCTATAAAGGGGAACAATACAGCGATATCAGCGATAGATTTACCTAGTACCTGGAAAACATTTCAATGATGATGGAAAAAGGAGACAAAACCTTGGAAAAAGACAGTAGAAAGAAGGAAGGAAGGCAAGAATAGGTCAAAAATAATAATAAAAACTTCGAAAAAGGCACACAGTAGAAACAAGGAAGGCAAAACTAGGGCGATAAAAGGGACAACAAATTCAAATAAGCAACAAACTTCGAAAAAAGTGACAAAAACTTTGAAAAAAGCAGAAAAAAATCTTTGAAAAAAAGCAGAAAAAAAATCTTTGAAAGAAAGACAAAAAACTTTGAAGAAAAATAGACAGTAGAAAAAAGTAAGGAAGAAAGGCAAGAATAGGTCAAAATAAACAACAAAACCTTCAAAAAAAGGTGACAAACTTCAAAAACAGAGAAAAACGTGGAGAAAAAAAACCAGCAGAAGTAACTACAGCCTTGGAACTGAAAAACATTTTGCAAAAAATGTCACGTTACACCCTGCAGTCCTCCAAAGTACCCCTAGGGGGACACGTACCCCCTGCAGTCCTCCAGAGTACCCCTAGGGGGACACTGACCCCCTGCAGTCCTCCAAAGTACCCCTAGGGGGACACATACCTCCTACAGTCCTCCAAAGTACCCCTAGGGGGACACTGACCCCCTGCAGTCCTCCAAAGTACCCCTAGGGGGACACTGACCCCCTGCAGTCCTCCAATGTACCCCTAGGGGGACACTGACCCCCTGCAGTCCTCCAAAGTACCCCTAGGGGGGACACATACCCCCTGCAGTCCTCCAAAGTACCCCTAGGGGGGACCCTAACCCCCTGCAGTCCTCCAAAGTACCCCTAGGGGGACACTGACCCCCTGCAGTCCTCCAAAGTACCCCTAGGGGGACACGTACCTCCTACAGTCCTCCAAAGTACCCCTAGGGGGACACTGACCCCCTGCAGTCCTCCAAAGTACCCCTAGGGGGGGACACACCCCCCCTGCAGTCCAAAAGTACCCCTAGGGGGACCCTAACCCCTGCAGTCCTCCAAAGTACCCCTAGGGGGGACACATACCCCCTGCAGTCCTCCAAAGTACCCCTAGGGGGGACCCTAACCCCCTGCAGTCCTCCAAAGTACCCCTAGGGAGACACATACCTCCATTTGAGAAACTCTGCGTCAGATGACAGAATATTACAGACTCGATTCTGTTTTTGTGTTGTTGCACATGCTTTTAGGCTGCGTGACTCATAACCTTTGGCTTTTCTTCACTTTTCTTTTGTCCCTTTTTTTTATTTTTTTTTGCAGACCTTCTTGGCCGCCATCAACCAAGTCTTCCCCGCCGAGGATGACGTCAACAAACACGTGGAGGACAACTGTAAGTGTCGTGTTTTTTTGCCTCATTTCTGCTCTAAAAAGGACGAGGACTGGCCTTTATTGTCCCGCTGACTTGAACGTTTAATGTCTCTCAGGTTCTCTGATGTACTTGAACGAAGCCACACTGCTCAACAACGTTCGCGTGAGATACAGCAAAGACAAGATCTACGTGAGTACTGGCATTAATGAGTGAGGCTAATATTTATAGCTGGATACTTTTCAATGTCGCTGACGCTTTTAAACTTGAAATCCTGATGGATCCTTTGTCTCATCTTTACATTTATGACAAAAGAACTGCTTCTGTTTAAACATGAATAGAATCAAAGGATTGAGACCCATGAAAGACTATTATGACAAAGGTTGAAAGTGATTTCCAGGATCCCCTAAGCCCTTTTTTATCCTGCGGGTACAAAATATTCCCTGCGGTGTGTACAGTCAAGTAGAACACACAAAAACAGGGATGACGTGAGAGACGCACAACCGCCCGCACAAAATGTGATGCCTCTCAGAACGAGGTGATGTCACATGTTATTCACTAACGAAGGAAAACATGCTGCAATATCAGACAACAACATATCTACGTGTTTTAAATCGGCCTGCAGCACTTTTGGGTAGAGCACACACCCACACACACACACACACACACACACACACACACACACACACACTGCAGGATAATTTGCAGCCTTGGCTGCGTCAGTGTTTTAATAAGATAAGATCAGATGAAGTAACCCACTGACACACACACACACACACACACACACACACACACACACACACACACAGGTTTTTACATGCAAACCCTATTTATACAGTCTATGATGCAAACGGTCTAAATGCACACTCACCTTTTATCACTTTCACTTGCAGACACACGTCTCCCTCTCACACCCACTTTGCGTAATATCAGTCTAATAATTTCAACTTTGACTCTCGGTGTAAAGTGATGCTGCTCAAAGTGAGTTATAGAAATGTTAAACAAATAAAATATAAAGTATAAAATGCACGTTAACATCTTAGCGGCTAGAAAAGTTAACGAGAGATGTGAAAGAAACACAAGTCGGATCAGAATACAGAAATAAAAGTGATGAGTAGAATTATGAATTAAAAACACAATAACATGAACACACACACACACACACACACACAAAATGAAACAGAATTTCAATTTTCACTTTTATTTATAGTGTCAGATCATAACTGAGGTTATGTCAGGATACTTCTCTATAATTTACTGAGTCCCAACAATTCTCCCCAAGAGAAAAACTTCCACGAATGTCCGGGCTTCCTAAAAATGTCTAAAATGTTCCAACTTTCTAAAAACATATTCATGGTTTGAAACTCAAATGACAGAAGTATAAGAGCACACATTAACACACACGCACACGCGCGCGCACACACACACACACACACACACATACTGGTACTTACAGGCACTTACAGGCAAACCCTATTTTTACAGTCTATGATGCAAACAATCTAAATTGACACTCACCTTTTATCACCTGCAGACATACGTCTCCCTCTCACACACAAGAGCACACATTAACACACACACACACACACACACACACACACATGCTCATTCACTCACACACACACACACACACACACACACTCACTCACACACACACTCACTGTCATACATTAGTCACCTCAGTTGTTTGAACTTGTGATCTGATCTGTTGGCTGGAAGTCAGACTCAGTGTACGATGACATCTAGTGGCTGAAGAAGGAACTGACTCTGAAGAATTAAAGTCGGGACCACTACCACTCCAACTTTTTTATGTCATATTTAATTGTGCCCACTTGTATAACCAAGTTCTTTTTTCTTTCTTTTTATTTTAATGTTTTTTTTGAAGTTTTCTTTTTCCTTTCATTTATTTTCTCTGGATTTTCAATTATGTTTATGTCACTCCATTCTTTTCTACGTATATATATTTAATTCTTTCTTTAAATCAGAAAAAGATGAGAGAGTGTCGCGTAATTACAGTTTGAAAAAGAGTATAATGTCTTTTTAATTTGGCGCACATCTGGGCGAGTGGCTGGATTTTGGCACGATTTGGCACTAAAAGAAGTTTAGTGAGCTGCTGTTGAATCTTCTAAAGGATGTTTGATCTTCCTCTTCCTCTTCCTCACCCAGACGTTTGTAGCCAACATCCTGATCGCGGTGAACCCGTACTATGACATCCCAAAGCTCTACTCGCCAGAGACCATCAGCCAGTACCGGGGCCGCTCGCTGGGCACGCTGCCACCACACGTCTACGCCATCGGTGAGTCAGCACAGAACACAAACACACACGCACACACACACACAGACATACACACACACAGGTAAACACACACACACACACACATACACACACAGGTAAACACACACACACACACACACACACATACACACACAGGTAAACACACACACACACACACACACACACACACACACACACACACACACACACACACACACACACACACACACAGGTAAACACACACACATGTAAACACACACACACACACAGGTAAACACACACACACACACATACACAGACACACATACACACACATGTAAACACACACACACATGTAAACACACACACACACACAGGTAAACACACACACATGTAAACACACTCACACACACACACACACACACACACACACACACACACACACACACACAGGTAAACACACAGACATACACACTGTGATCTAACAGCTGTTTGTGTGTGCGTGTGTGTGTGGGTGTGTGTTTGTATGTATGTGTGTGTGTGTTTGTGTGTGTTTGTATTGTGTGTGTGTGTGTGTGTGTGTGTGTGTGTCTTTGTGTGTGTGTGTGTGTGTGTGTGTGTGTGTGTGTGTGTTTTTGTGTGTGTGTGTGTGTGTGTGTGTGTTTGTGTGTGTGTGTGTGTGTGTGTGTGTGTGTGTGTGTGTGTGTGTGTGTGTGTGTGTGTGTGTGTGTGTGTGTGTGTGTCGGCCAGCTGACAAGGCGTACAGGGACATGAAGGTGCTGAAGATGAGCCAGTCCATCATCGTCTCGGGGGAGTCCGGAGCCGGGAAGACAGAAAACACCAAGTTCGTGCTCAAGTAAGGGTGACGATGCATCTTTATACCTAAAACATGCTGAGTCACAGGTTTCAACTGTCATGTAGTTGTGGCTTGCAATGTTCTGGTGAAATGAATGTGTTATTTGGTCACTTTTTAGATACATATTAACATTTATTTGTATTTGTATCAAGTACATTATTGCAGGAATATTATTTATTAGGATTATTTTTAATTTTATTTCTTCATTTAACATGTCATGTCAGCTCTGCAACATATTGTCAGTGGAGGCTAGTTGTACTTTACTTTATTGTTCCTCCACTTTAATTTGCTGTACTTTAAGATAAGATAGACTTTATTAATTAATTAAATTCCTGTGCTACACCAGTACACACATCAGAATAACACAAATACACATTAAGTAGACATAGGAGAAAAAGTATAGGAAAAAGAAAAAATAGAATTAGTTATAATAACAATAGAAACAAACATATTTACACAATAAACACCCTTATATAAACATACAGTATATAAATACAGATATACAGATGAATAGAAATGACTTTACTTTGCTTCACTGTGAATATATTCAGTATTACTGTGTGGTGTTTGAAATATATTGTCTCATTAACGTGAATGAGGCTTATAAAGTAGTACTGTAGGGATTTGTAGTTGGTGTTTGTGGTATTACACCTGATGACTCGTAACTGTACTGCATGTTTTCTCCTGACAGATACTTGACAACCTCGTATGGAACCGGTCAGGACATTGATGAGAGAATAGTGGAAGGTGAGACTCCCTCCTCCCCTTCATATTCCTTTCATAGAAGTTTAAAGAGTCATTTTTATTTTAAACCTGGACCATGTTTTGCTATGTTTTATGTGTAGGTGACTGATAGAAACAACAATCTTTGACATTGGGCTAGTATTAAACGCTGTAACGGGCAGCCACAGACCGGGTTGCAATGTAGCCCTATGGGGCAAATGTGGATCGTCATCGTTTTTTTTTAATATATATTTTCATGATTAACACTTGTGTTGTCTTCACCGTCGTCCATGAACTTGTCATTCTGGGTCAAAATTAAAAAATGCGCTTTGTTTTGTTTTGTTTTTTTATTCATGGTCAATTTACCTAATAAAATTACATTATACCTAATTTTTGAGTTTGAAAAAAAAAAAACAGATATGAATTATTTTGACTAATACAATAGTTAAGATCCAAGGATGTTTGGTCGGGATGTCGTTTTAAACCATTTAAACATTTTTTTTTTTTTTTTAAAAGCCATGAAATTAAATTAAACAACCAAAATTCAATGGAAGTAATCATTAATCTTACCTGCGAAGAACATGGATGCATGAATGTATATGTTATATGGGTTCCATCCAACGTACATGCATCCATGTTATTTTGGGGCAATTTGGTTGTTAAGAAACCCATATTTCTGATATAAAAACTTTGACCCGAGTACAACACAAGGGTTAAACGCTGTAACCGGCAGCCACAGACCGGGCTGCATGCTAACCCTATGTGGCAAATGTGCATCGTCAATTTGGTTCATTAAAAGTTCTGTTTTTGCTGCTGACAGGCTCAAATTATTATTCTAAGTGTCTGACAACATTATGGAAAGGATCCCTACAGAGATAGATCTTTAAAACCTCTTTGAGACCTTTCTGTTTAACCAGAAACAGCCCTGAGGTCGCTAACTCTAAACCCACCAGACTCCATTTAAAAAAACAACTTTTAGCGTGTATAGACCCAGCATATTTTCACATGTAAATCAGTTAACTATGTGTTTATTTCAACCAAAACTGGAGTTGTGATGGTTAGAAAAGTGGAAAGACGACCCAAAACGGCTTTTTATAGTTTTATGTTGTTTCTGTCGACTTTGAATGAAGTGTATTTTACGATGCTAAAATTCCTGTTTTTATTTACATGGAGTCTGGTGGGTTTAGCGAACGCAATTTTGCAGATGTTTTTATGTTTATTAAAAGGATCTTACTCTTTAACAGAAAGGTCGAGCTCCTTAGAAATCCTTTCCATAATGTTGTCAGACATTTAGAATATTAATCTGAGTCTGTCAGCGGCAAAACGAGCACTTTTGTGAAGGTAAATACAAGCTGTACAATAACCCTATTAACTTACATTGTAGCATGTTTCTCTGCTGCTGACTGCAGCGATCTCTCTTAATACTGGACCAATGTCAAAGACTGTTGTTCCCATCAGTCACTTAGACACAAAAACATAGGAACACAGGGTCCAGGTTGAAAAAACCCAAAGCTACCCTTTAAGTTCTGTTAAAGTTTACGTGTTTCCTCTGTGTGAGTTTGTGTTTCCCCCTGTGTAACGCTGCAGCGAACCCGTTGCTGGAGGCTTTCGGAAACGCAAAAACCGTCCGGAACAACAACAGCAGTCGCTTCGGGAAGTTTGTGGAAATCCACTTTAACGAGAAGGTACTTTGTATATCTATATATACAGCGTTATCAAAGAATAATAACAACTTTAATCTGCTTTGTTTGCCTCCTGGGTGCCCTCAAGATGAGAAACAAACACTGAAAAGCTATGAATTATATATGACGCCTAATAGCTTTGGTTGTTTGCATCAACTGTTTATGTTTATCTTCATGTGCACTTAATGAATATGTCTGCATTCATGAATAAACCCAATATTCCCTGAATCATCTCAGATGCTTATGCAGCAAGAAACAAACCCTCGGTTTCTGCACTTATTATCATGTTTTACTATTTTTATTTCCAGCCAAAGTACGTCACATCTTAAGAATAGAAGTAAAAGGATATGAGGGTGACACGCTCGGACAGACGCTATTCATTCAAACTTTATTCATACTCGAGAAATGATTGAGGGGTGGCCCTCATTTACAAGGAAACAAAAACACAACAACACAGAAGAGAAGCCACTAAAACTTTGATTTGATGAATAAATTAGGATAATAAGGATGCAAAAGAAAGTACAATTATGGAAAGCAATTACAAGTACAAGTTTGCAGGTATAAACAGAGATTTCTAAATTGTCCAAAAGGCACAAGTGAGCTGGTTTCAAGTGCTGTAATTGGTTCCAGGAGTCGGGTGCACGAAAGTTAAAAAGCAGTTTTTGTTCAAATTCAAAGCGAGCTTTAAAGCTGCTTTCAGACTGCCTGCGTCGGCCGACTGCCGGTCCAGCAAAACGCAGGTCTTTCCATTCATTTTCAATGGGGGTAGTGCGTTTAGGCCGCGGGGGGCAGCAAATTAGTAAAATGTGCACACGCTATGCTATACTACACACACAGGGAAGCGCAGCAGCACACAAACATGCAAAAGATTACAGATAAAAATACTACGGTGCAAATCCTCCATCATAATAGCAATGCTCCAAGGTCCAAATGCGCCTGGCTTTTAAAGGGAATGGGAGATGATCTCTGATTGGTTGATTGCATGTTACGCCCAAAACACACCTCTGATTAATGAAGACACTAAGAACAACCCTTTAGGACCAGGCGCCCGGCACACAGACCCTTTTTTCCACCGTCAAACTAGCAAAAGTGGATTTGGACACACCCTAAACACACCTGCACCAGGCACTTCACACTGTGTGCTCAGATCATTAAAATAGGGCCCGCAGTCAGTTGGTATTTCGGAGATTCAAATGTGCGTTTCTGTGTGCTCAGAATGCGGTGGTGGGCGGCTTCGTGTCGCACTACCTGCTGGAGAAGTCGAGGATTTGCCGACAGAGCAAAGAGGAGAGGAACTACCACATCTTCTACCGGCTGTGTGCCGGAGCCACCGAGGACATCCGGCAGAAGTTTCACCTCAGCTCCCCGGACACGTTCAGGGTACGGACGCATTACACCTACACGGTCTAGCTGTACATCTGGACTTTCATTAACGTGTCGACACACACAGACATAAATCAGTCAAAGAGACGCAGCAGAGATGGAAACAGCCGATGATGGATGGACATATCAGATCACATCAGAGACTCCCTCCGTCAAGTAGAAGATGCTCTATCTTCTTCCTATGTCTCATAAAGACACATCAATAAGCCACACACATGCTCCTTCATCCCCATCACACACACACACACACACACACACACACACACACACACACACACACACTTTAGTTTATCTTGACTCAATCCTACAGACACTGTCCTGCTGCCACAAATGCTCACTGGAGAACCAAATGTACATATATACTCAGCAAGAAAAGAAACGTCCCGTCACTTTCAGCTTCCTTTTTATATTTTAAGCAAACTTAAAGTGATGGTTCGGAGTAATTTCACCCTCAGGTCCTTGGTTGGCTTCTGCTCTATGCTGCTGCTACTGCTACTGGCAGTAAGAGTGCTTAGGGACGTCTGCAAATTACAACACCGAAAAGAGACACCACAAAAATATTTATTTATTTAACTTAGTTTTTAAAAGTAAGTGCTGTAGTACAACTAGCAGGAGACAAGTTATAATTGAGGTAAGTTTGGAGACATTACCTTATTTAATCATTAAATTTATAAATATCTTTGTTGTATCTCTTTTCGGTGTTGTAATTTGTAGACGGTCCCTAAGCACGCGTCTAACTGCCGGTAGCAGCAGAGAGCAGAAGCAAACAGGCAAGTGTTATTTACATAAACTTCTGGTGTACTTGCAAACTTTCCAATCCATCATTTTATGAGTACATAACCTATTTGTACTAGTGTAGAAGTTTGGTATTATTTCGGGCATTATTAGTGGGGTCATGTACAAGATACACTCTGGGATCCATTAGCGCCTGCACTAAGCCATTCAGCTGATAACGCTAACTCTCCCAATGTTAGACCCAGGTGAAAAAAGCTTCTGGGGGGGTTGTTTGGCTCAAGGTCATGGTGCAAAGGACCCTAGGGTGAAATTACTCCGAACCATCACTTTAACATATGCAAATATTTGCATGAACATTAAAAGATTTAACAACTAAGACATGAACTTAACAATTTTCACAGACATGTGTACCGATCCTATGCCGGTGTTGTTAGACGTGGTCTGCCACTGCGAGGACGATCAGCTGTGCTTCCTGTCTCCCTGTAGCGCTGTCTTAGGCGTCTCACAGTAGGGACATTGCATCGTTTTGCCCTGGCCACGTCTGCTGTCCTCATGCCTCCTGGCACCATGCCCAAGGCACGCTCATGCAGATTAGCAGGGACCCTGGGCCTCTTTCTTTTGGTGTTTTTCAGAGTCCGTATGAAGGTCTCTTTACTTTCCTAATTTTCTTTTAACTGTGACCTTAATTGCCTGCCGCCTACAAGCTGTCACTGTCTTTTCGACCGTTCAACAGATGCATGTTCATTAATTGTTCATGGTTCATTGAACAAGCAGGGTTTATTTCATTAAATTGTGGACTCATTTCAGAGAGAGAGAGCATTGGGAAAAGCTCTTATTTTTAAAAACTGCAGCAAAGTGTGGATGTGCTCTTGCGATTTAAAAAAAAGAAAGAAAGGGAAAACCTACATTCATACAAATTGTCAAATCCAACAAGTCATAATTTGTGCGAGCACTGTGTTTTTGAGCCACACCACAGACAACATTGTCAGTTTTTCTGAGTCTAAATGCAACCAGTGTCGCTCTAGCATCTCCTGTTAGAGTGCCAACATTTTAGACCCATGAATTCTGAAATTCCTTTTTCTTTAAATCCAGTATGTTACTCTGTGTGTTTTTGAGCCACATCAAATACAAAGTTGACAGTTTTTTGGAGTCTAAATGAAACCAGTGTTTTAGGCACAAAGTCCCTCCAGCATCTCCTTTTTAGACCCATAAATTCTGAAACAGAGCCTGGAAAAACCTACCAGACCCAATGTGTCAATCATGTGTGCATGGGTCAGACTTGTCACAGTGTGTTTTGAGGCGGAGTGAGAGTCCCGTACAGGAAACGGGAAACAACACTGCCTCTATCGCTGCCACAAGAACATTTTAAATCACCAAAACACAAGCACTGAACTGTCAGGGAGTTTGTGGAACAGCTGACTGTTTTCTCAGTCCCTCCATCTCAATTCTTTCCTTTCCTCGTAACGGTATCGGTACTGGTAGCGATACAAATGTGAACGGTACCCAACCCTAATGAGCATACATTCAGGGTGGCTGAGGGGGAATTAAACTTCTGATAGAGGGAATAACCTGGGCGAGTCAGCAGAGGGCAGCACTGAGCCGTCTCTGAGCCCGGCAGCAGATCTTCAACACACACTCTGCACCGTGTTTCTTACCCCTCCACTGTGTAAAGAGAGCAGCCGTGTTTATCATCAGGTTTGTGTCCTGTGGAACATAAATTGTCCACCTCCCGTTACAAAGACAGAAACTCTCTACAGTAATGGCTGCAGTGGAAGTGGGTAATGCACAGATAATGGCTCTTTTATTTCTGCTGCTGCTCAAATACAAGAAGTATTGATCTTTGGCAGAGCTCTTTAATTGAATCTGTGTGAAATGCTCAGAGAGAACGGCAAAGTTTACACTTTTAAAGTCCAGAAAGTAGACGGTTTCCAAGTACTTAAGAACCTTAAGAACTTTTTATTAAATAAAGCCATAGTGATGTTGAGGGAGATTTAGGAGGACAGAAGACAGACATGGAAGTGTCAGGAATTACATACAATAATTGTGATTAACACATAACAACAAAACAAATCCAGAAACCAGATGGTTCCAAGTCTCCGAAAAAACCATTTGAATTCTTTCGAAACAGATTGACAAGAAATAAATAATAAATTAATTTGATTCTTGAAGATAATTGATACAAATGTCTCTGCCTAAATCTGAACACAGAAACAATAAACAGAAGTTGTAACCCTTCTGTTGTCGTCAGGTTAAATGGGACCCATTTTCAAAAGGTTTCTATATCAGAAATTTGGGTTTCTTTTAGCCAAATTTAAAAATAAATAGATAACGTGGATGGTTCTATACAGTGCTCTTCACAAGTAAAATAAACGATCAGCGACCATGCGCGCCTTCCATGCAGTGTTGTAGTCTAGCTTTTTGTAGTGAGTATGCTGCATAGACTCGCCCGTCCCAGAGCGACAACCCCATACGTTTTTTCCAACGTTACTGCGTAAAGCATCGTTCTCATCTGGCTCATTTCCTGTAGTTTCTGTAACGTTAACGTCTGCTGCAGTGTCATCCGAAGCGGCAGTATAGATTCAAAGGCAGGCTTACCAAATCACTCTAAGAGTGTAGTTTAAATTTGCGCAGAGAATGACCGCCAAGCAACTGTGTTGTTGTTCCTTGGCGACTCGCAACACCGGCGGTGAATTTCTTAACGGAAGTGTGAAAAATCTCTCCCGAAACAGTAATTGTTACGTAGCGCTATCCTTGCGTTTTTGTGAGTGGGTGTGCTGAAATCCTTGACCTTTCCTATCGGGTATACTCCGTACCTGCTCTTAAAAAAGAGCCGAGTCATGCTCCACTTGTGTGTGTGGGGACTCTTCTATCCTCACCTGCGTCACTGTCGGGCCCTAAAGTGCCTAGGCTCGCTCTGCGCTCTCTCCGCCAGAGCCAACATATTACTGAATGCCTGCCGCAGTCAGTCCCCCAGCTTCTAATAACGTCATATATCTATATCTGTCATATGGGAAAGTACGAAAAGATCCAGGGTGTTCTTTTAGAGGAACAAGTGCAGCGGCCTTTATGAGCTCTTTAAGTTTACTTTGTAAGTCAGAGAGATCTGTGAGGGGGCGTTGAGGTCCCAAAAACGTCTTTTGATTCAAAGTGCAGAAAAGCTACGGGGACCATTGCAGGTAAAAACATAATAACTACAGAGCTGGGGCAGAAGGTAATACTTGGTAAAATGAATAATGTTCTAGATTATTAAATTCGTACATTTGTAAGAAAAAAAACATAAAAATATTAAATATATTCTGGGGTAATAAAGCGAGAAAAAAAGTCACAAATTCTCTAAGATTATTTTTTTTTTTAAATCTCTGCGATTAAAGTCACAAGTTTACGAGAGAAGAAAGAAAGAGGAAAGGAATAGAAGGGGAAAAAAGGAAACCAGTATTAGGAAAGAAGGAAGAATATCGAGAGGAAACCAAAGGTTGGGAAAGGGACAAAAGAACGAGGGGAAATAGAGAGGAAAAGATGGAGCCGAACCAAAGTAGAACACTTTTTAATTCATTACATTACAGGGCAACCATGAATAACACAAGTTACTAACAGCGTTGGTTTGAACACTTTAAGTTAAGGTCGTGACACACCAACCAGAAGGCCGACTCGTGGCAGTAAAGGCAGTCGGACTGATCAGTCTCCCCAAATTGGTCCAAAAAGTGCTTCGGAACACACCAAAGAGACGAGACGTAATACGTCTCCATAACAGCAGGAGGCGCTAATCTGTATTGTATCTGTAAAAATGAAAACCGGCAGCTGATTGGACGAAACCGTCACGTTTTGTTTGTTTCCTCCTGAAATTCAAAGCCAGTCATGGCGGCTCGTTCAGAATACGATCTCATATTGTACTAAAATAGTTCACCGAAACGTGTTTCTGAGAACATTTGAAGAGAGAAATAGGCCGTGCAGTTGCTGAATCGGTCTTCATTTCAGCTCAACAAAGGTCAGTTTAAAAGATTTTCATCAGATTTTGAGAGGCTCTAGTCACGCTCGTTCCGCTCTCCGTTTCCGGGTCTCCACCAATCAGATGGGTCATTTGAGTCCGACTGCCGGCAGTGCCCGCTTTCCAATTCAACATGTCAAATCGGCCAAAATGAAGGCCGATGGCCCCTCAGACGACACGGAACACACCGAACAGACTCGAGTCACTGACCTCGCCAGATTTATCGTTTTTGGTGTGTCTCGGGCTTTAGTTAGCTATCGCTCTATATCCTTCACGTTCCACTTCCGGGATTGCTCTGGTGCTGCAGGAAATTCCGCTGGCTGCATGTATTTTCCGTCCCCTTCCTCTTTCTCTGTCGGCATTCTAACCTCCAATGGATTTGTGAGGACTATGGTTAACTGCTCCTCAGATCTCTGCAGGGTAAATCCAGACAGCTAGCTAGACTATCTGTCCAATCTGAGCTTTCTGTCGCACGACTGTATTATAGCGGCTCTGTACGGAGTTTAGCACCGCCCATTACGATTCTGATTGATTTAAAGGAATGCCATTAAACCAGAGCACGTTTTCCTCCCATCCCAGAATGCTATGTAGTGTAGCCAGACCTTCTTTCAGCGTGCTTTGGAGGAGGGTCTGGCTATTTAGTTATCAGTTGTTCTTTACTACGAACCAAGTTAGCGCCAACATTGTACTGTGACTGATGTAAGGGCGAATATTCACGGGATGCAAAAGGAAAACTCGCTTTATTCCAAACACACCTTGAAGCCTCTGTATGTTTGTGTGTGAATCCTTGCTTTGTTCTCTTTCTGTTTGCTCATTTCTCTCTCTTTCTGTTTGTGTTGCAGTACCTGAACCGAGGATGCACTCGCTACTTTGCCTCCAAAGATACGGACAAACAGATCCTGCAGAATCGCAAGAGCACAGAGGTACAGTATGACTCAAATACATTTTTTTCTGAACCATATTCTACAGAAGAAACGGATGAAGGAGTTCATTCAAACCCCAGAGCTTTTTTTAATACAGAATAACGAGCTGTTATTGTGATTCTGTAGAACATGGAAGAAGAACAGCGGGTTGCATGTGAGTGCACATGTTGAATCCAGTTTATGAATTTAAAAGCAGAGATCTTCAACAGGGGGTCCTCAGAGTTACTGCAAGTAAGTTTTTTTTTCCAGAAATTAAAATATGTCTAGAAGAATACATTGGATGGATTCAACATATTATGAGCAAAGATGAATGTGCCCATTCGAGAAAAAAAACACATTTAATTTGCACAACATTGATGATATGCTTATTAGTAAGGTAGCCACAATGGTAGCCATCCACAGATACAGTCTACCTTAAAGCAGGGGTTTCAAACTCAGCTTCACTAAGGGCCACACTGTAAAAAGAGAATCACATAAAGGGCCAGACATGTGTTTTTTATTCACATGCTTTTATATTGAAAAAACCAAGAATGTGGGAAAAAGTGACAAAAACGTTGAGAAAAGCACCATAAATGTCGGAAAAAAACGACTGATTGGTTGTAGGTCAATCCAATTGAGGGCAGAGGCATTTACTTTTCGGTTGGAGCAGTATCAGACTCAGATTCTGTTTTTATTGTGAACCTAAATTGATGTGTGAGCTGGATCAAAGTTTGCGACGGCCCAGATTTGGCCCGCGGGTCTCGAGTTTGACACGTTCCCTAAAGCTCGGCTTACCTTAAAGCTTAAGGACTTACTTTGCCTTCCACGTACAGGCCAAAAGTTTGGACACACCTTCTCATTCAATGTGTTTCTTTATTTTCATGACTATTTACATTGTAGATTCTCACTGAAGGCATCAAAACTATGAATGAACACATATGGAATTATGTATTTAACAAAAAAGTGTGAAATAACTGAAAACATGTCTTATATTTTAGATTCTTCAAAGTAGCCACCCTTTGCTTTTTTTGATAACTCTGCAAACCCTTGGTGTTCTCTCAATGAGCTTCATGAGGTAGTCACCTGAAATGGTTTTACCTTCACAGGTGGGCTTTGTCAGGGTTAATTAGTGGAATTTGTTCCCTTATTAATAAAAAAGCAAAGGGTGGCTACTTTGAAGAATCTAAAATATAAGACATGTTTTCACTTATTTCACACTTTTTTGTTAAGTACATAATTCCATATGTGTTCATTCATAGTTTTGATGCCTTCAGTGAGAATCTACAATGTAAATAGTCATGAACATAAAAAGGAAACGCATTGAATAAGAAAGTGTGTCCAAACTTTTGGCCTGTACTGTATGCATATCCATTCATCCATTCTCATCCGTCTGGCCCCATAGCTGTAATTTAAAGGGGGGGGAACAACCTATTATTATTTCCTTTACATGAATAAAGACATTTGCACCATAACTTGATGCAGAAAAGTGAAAATTTCAATTTTGCTCAAAAGTGGAGATCTCAACACCCCCCTCCCTCCCCAAAGTTATGCCCTTGTCTGGCCAGGTTTAAAATGCAACTTTGTATACGACATATGTAATAGGGAGTCCCTGCTCTGTCTCTCTTTCCCCTAAGGGGGCCTTGGTCTAAAAAGCATTAATATGGCTTTAAAGGTTGTTTTTTATTCCTCCAGTGAGGATGCTGAGCCTCGTGCAACTGCGGTGTGTTCATGTCCCGTGTGCTTCCCTCTCCGTCTGAGTTCCAAACTTAAGAGCAGAGAAAAGTGCCCTGTGAGCCGTAAGAAAAGGAAAACAATCACTCTGCAAACTCCCATTAGCTTCTTAAACCTGACTCAGCAGATTCAATGTAGAATCCGGCTCGCAGCTTTTTTCTCTCGGTGCGCGGGACAGTTTTCACCTTTCATTTACACCCAGCCACCTTCTCGGTTATCTCCCTGCTCACTTATCTGTTCACTCTTTTCACACTCTTTTTCCTTCTCTTTCACACCCTTGTTCTGTTTTCTCAGCGTCCTCATCTCCTCTGCTCAACAGATTTCTCGTTAGTCCATAATGCCTGCCAGGCACTAGAAGACTTGGAACAGACTCTGAACAGACTAAAGTCTGACACCATCTCACATCTAAAGACAATCATCTCACATCTAACGTTAGAGACTGTCATAATATGTAAAGACTGGGGATCTTGCAGGGTCACACATTGCACGACTAGAACTATATACAGTGTATGTTCAGAAAATTAGCTACAGATAGCGTTAGCTGGTAATTACACCTAGAGTGCGTAGTTTTTATCGACCCCGTGAGGAATTTTAAGTAATGACAACAAAACTGTCGGCGCGTCTACATGATACAAGCCTTCCATGATCGTGCAGTTGCTAGTAGCCAAGGAGGACATGGAGGGTTAATAAAACATGATGGAGAGTTTCTGCGCGGGAAAGTCGGCGGACGCCACAATCTTCTGAACATAGTCCTACTGAGAAATCCAGAGAGAGCTGTGTGGAGCTGATAGTCTTGATCAGCTTTGTAGCAACTCATTTGGTAATGGCTTGAATGTAACGGATGTTCATTAATATCAAAAAGTTACGCACTAAAGCTTTAAGGGAAGTCTGCCAATTTGTTTTTTTTTTTTTCCTTTCACAAATAGACCAATTTGTATGTTGGATTCATATTGATGTATTATTTCAGATATTTTAATTTCTGAAAAAGGAAACTTGACGCTGCACAAAGACATCTAATGCGCTGCATTTATAAGAAAAGCTTGTCATGTGAAATGAGCTCCATCCTTTGCCCTCAGCCTTTGGATTAATTATGCACAAGTATTCCAATACAGCGGCTCTACATGGCTTTCCCCGCAGTGCATCGTTATTAATTAAAAAGAAACACGAGATTCTTGTTCTGCTCAAGTTGGTGGATAAATGGAAGAATCTTCTACCGAGACTCATAAATCCAATTATATAGATGCATAATTAAATTAGCTACTTTCTGTGAAACATAGAGGATTCGCTCTGCAAGTCTGCATTTTTGTCATGTCTTTTAATAATTTATCACAATTTCCACACAGATTAAGCATATCTGTATCCTTGAATATTCAATATATTTCCATATAGAAGGCAAAAAAAAACCTATGCTGGCTGTTACTGCAGGATTTCTTCTTGAAGTCTCGGCTAAAACTGCACACTAGTCTTTCTTTTTCGTTATTAAAATAAAAATCAACATTCAAGACACAGACAGTAATTCACTGTTACGATAGCTAACATGTAAAAACGTCACACGTGAACAGACAGACATTTTGTTTTAAAAAAAAAAAAAATCCTTCTTGAAGGTACACATTTCTGTTACATCTTCCGTCTTTCCTGCGCAACAATATATTTGTTATTGTCCTCAAATATACCTGAGGTTTCTGAAAAGTTGTTTCCCGTGTTTCATGACTCAGCATATCTCGGCTCCACCAACAGCTGTGACAGTTAGGAAGTTGACCGCTGTGCTGCAGCTTCTCTCTGAACTTAAACAGGGAACCAAGAATTCAGTTTAATTATATGTTTAGCATTAAATCATAGCAGCCGTTATCTCAAGACACTTTACAGATAGAGTAGGTCTAGAACACAATCTATAATTTACAGAGACCTAACAGTCAATAAAAGTCAATAGAACTATGACTAGACAAAAATAGTAGCAGTGAAGGGCATCGCAGGGTGTAGAGCAGGACCACTGCAGCAGTTGCAGCCACGATCCAGGTGCCGCCACAATCCAAGGAAACCTGCGAGTCGAGAAAACGTAAGGACTCTGGGGAGTAAGCTCCCAAGAGAGTTGTTAGTATCAAGCATTACTGAGACATAAATGCACACAGATGGAAAGAGAGAGGAGCTCAGTGTGTCAAAGGAAAGTCCCCCGGCAGTCTAAAACTATAGCAGCATAACTTATAGGGGTGGGAATCACCAGAGGCCTCACAATTCAATATCATCACGATACAATATTATTGCGATTTTAAACATATTTCAATATTCTGCGATATATTGCAATTTATTACCTTTTTTACATCTTCAAATTTTTCCCAATTTCAAATGTTGTCCCCAAAGGAAAGTTTTGTCAACATCTGTTTTATCTAAAAAGATACATTTCTCTGTCTGTTCATCTCACTTCAATTTTATTGCTGCAGAATGGGATTGTCAAAAGGACAGACTGACCAACGCATATATAATAAAAGATCCATACTTGGCGTCTGTGTATCAATACAGTATTGTCACGAAAAATATCGCGATACTATGCTGTGTCATTTTTTTCCCCCACCCCTAATAACAGAGCTGTTCTGAGGCAAACCTTAGCCAGCCTACAAAGGGTTGGTAGCTGAATCTGACAACTATGAAGAGAAGCAGTGATGAGTCATGATGAGTCATGATGAGTGAAGAAGTGGGAATCTGCTGAAGTAGTAACTGTGAAGTTTAAGGAGCAGATTTCAGCGTGATGGTTCAGCAGATTGAAATGGGAGCCTGAGAAGAGTTTAGCAGCCTCGCCACAGGCCAGTTATCTTGAAATAGTTTTAACGTCTCACTCCTTTATTTAAAATTTGGCGGTAATTCTTACAGTCTACGCCAGTTATCTTTGACTGCAGTGATGTAGCGGAGAAATAAACTGAACAGCTGCAATGACTCCAAATACATTTTACTTTTCCTACTTTTTAAATTTGAATATAAACTTGTTTAATCAAATGTGTCAGATCTATTTAATGTCCTCAATGGCAAATATTAGTTGCTTTGCTTTCTTTAGTCGTCCAGTCATTTATGGTGCTTTTTCATGCCGAATGACTTATTTCCAAGACACTTCTTAGCACTTCTGAGCATGATACTTGATGGAGAAACTCAGTTTCACAGATCTGTCGATTAAATCATCAAATCGATTAGTCGACGGCATCATATGAGTGTCAAGGCGCTGTCACACCAAGCCGATAATCGGCCATCGGACAGTCTGGCGAAGTCTGTGACTCGAGTCTGTTCGGTGTGTTCTGTGCCGTCGTCAGTCGGAGGAGCCGTCGGCCTTCATTTGGGCCGATTTGGCTTGTTGAATCGGCCAGCGGGCAGTCGGACTCAATGACCAATCAGATTGGTGGAGTGCTAACCTGGAAATGACAAGTGGGATGAGCGTGACTAAGCATTACATTAAATGACGTGACATTTCTTGTTTAAAATGTTTTCAGAAACACGTTTCGGTGAACTATTTTCGTAAAATACGAGATCGTATTCCAAATGAGCCGCCATTATGGTCTGGGTTTGAAATTCGGGAGAAGCCAGACCCACGTGACGCTTTCGTCCAATCACCAGCCGGTTTTCTTGGGCAACAATACAGATTAGCGCCGCCTGCTGTTATGGAGACGTATTACGTCTCGCACACGCGCAGAACATACGCTCAAGTCGGCGTCGCTTCCGTGTGTTGTGAGACACTTTTTTGACCAACTCGGGGAGGCTGATCAGTCCAACAGCCTTTTCTGCCGATGGTCGGCCGTTGGGTTGGTGTGTCAGAGCCTTTAGACGAATAAGAATTTCTTTTAGTCCAGGACAGCCCTACTTTCGTGCTGGTCCTTTTTTCTACAATCTAAACCAAACTTGCAGAGATAAATAAACCAAACAATTTGTTGATATATTTGTTAAGATGAAATTCAAATGATATCTGCATACACTCCAACTGTTGTCTTCAGAATAAATGCATGGAATGTCATTTTCTTGTTAAACTAAAACCATGGAGAAAAAGATAATAAAAGGTTTAAATTGTTGCACATGTAACACCAGCTGTGCTGTCTTAATTAAAAACACACCAGAGGTAACAATGCGTTTAACCGTGGAGACGTTCAGAAGGCAACAAAGAAGTCAAAGTGAAATACAGTAATGAAACAAAGAAATAGCAAACGGTCTGCGGGACAACAGCAACAAATTGATACCACCAGGCCTGTGCGACACAGTGACCTGATCGGGTTTGAATGGTGTCTTGTTTTGTACCGAGGAAGCACACAATTACAGATTAAAAGGACGAGTTTTGTGCTGGGAAATGGCCTCCGAGACTTTTGGTTTAGTGAAGTCCTTTTGCTGTACCCTCTGCACGAGTCTGCAACAACCCGTGGGAAATAACAATCTTCCGCTTTGTGATTTAACTCAACTCGCACCAGGACACCTCAGATAAAACCCATTACAGTGTTTCCTTTAGGATATTTTTTTTTAGCAGTGGGGGCAGGTCTGTCCGAACAAACCATGGTGGGCCGCCACTGCAAAATCAATATAGAGGAAACACTGCCTTAAATCCAGAATAAGAGAGAAGTTACATTTACTTTAAAGTAGCCTGACATTCAGGTAACAGAATATCACAATGATCTTTAAGGAAACAAATGTGTGGATGTAAAGTTTCCCATACAGGATAAAAGACGGGAGTGCAGGCGAATTCAAATAAATTCACAACAGGACTACTTGCAGGTGCTGTACAGTAATCACTGATAAATGATGTGCTGTGTGTCTCCTCACTGCTCCGTCTCGTGTCACACAGGAGGACAAGGTGATTGGGTGTTCCTCCGCCTTGTTTCTAACGCTCTCTTTGACCTCTTGATAGTGATGTGAATGTTGCGAAGTGTCAGCGCTCGCTGGCTTCACGTCTTCTCTGGGGGTTTAAAGTAGAGATGTTCCGATACCAGTATCGGAGAAGCCTCCAATTCTGCCTAAAATGCTGGCATCGGTATCGGAAAGTACTGGAGTTCATGCACCGATCCGATACCACATAGTTTAGCCCCGAAGAAAATCTACTTTAAAGTAGTTGAAGAACCCTATGTTCTTCTACGTATTTATTAATATTTTTACGTACCCTTTTTTTGCACATTAACTTCTTCCACATTTTGCAACGTAGAAACTTCATTCATCATCAAAACGTTCAGCGCGATTAGAACTTTCCTGCTTTTATACAAAATGTCTATAACTTTTATCATTTTGGAAATATTCAACATTTTTGTGGGACATTTTCCCCATTCAAGTGCACGGACAATGACAAATTCATACATTTTCAGCTGCTATCTACTCCGTTATACATTCACCAAGAAACACCATTCAGACTTTAACATGTTCCCCCTCTTTCATGCATTCTGGGTAGCATCAGCCTTTCAACATACATCATTCACACCGCAGTTTCTTCAGAAATAGCACTCTCTAGTTTATTTATGTTCTTTTTCCATTATGACTAATTGTCAAACTGGATAGTAAAACAAAGTTCTTGTATTGTTTGTTCATGTTTCACAAAGAGTTTAAAAACAAAGATAGCAATCATATCACATCCATACAGGGATAGTAGTATACAGCTGTTAAAACATAATAATATATATGACACTGGTATCGGATAGGTACATGGTTATCGGCCGATACGCATAGGCGTAATTTACAGGGGCGATGGGGGGGGGTTACAGCCTCCCCAAATAATCAAAACTGGCCAGTGCAACATCCCCCCAAAATCTAATAATAATTTCCTTTACATAAATAAAGACATGCGCACCATAACTTGCAGAAAAATTCATAAAAATGCAGGAAATTAAGTGTTTGATATGCTCAAAATTTCAGTTTTGCTGAAAAATGGGGATGTCAACCCCCCCCCAATGTTGAACCCATCGCCCCTGCCGATACGCCAGTTCAGAATCGGTATCAGGAAGCAAAAAATGGTATCGGAACATCTCTAGTTTAAAGCATGCTGGGTTTTAATATTTCTCTCTCCCCTGGAGTGCTTTTTTCCAACTTTCCTCTGCTGTGTAGACGATGTAGAGCCTTTCAGTCAAACTGAAATCTCTTTTGGTTGCTTTTGTCTCACAGTTGCTTGAATGTCACAGTGCAGCGATGTGTGTGCTGTACCTAAACCACTCTGGTCCACTACTTGTTGTAATGTGTCGGACCGTCGGCTGGTTGCAAAAAGCACAAAGCGCTGAATGAACATTTTGTCACCTTGTGTATCAATGTTTGCACTTTATGTTCTATGAAACATCACAGGAAGACATAATGTTTATACCAGCAGCTTCATCACATCAATACTTTTGCAACATTACAGGATGCAGAAGGCAGTTTTGAATTTCAAACGTCCGTTTTTAGACGTCCGTGAGCTCCAAAACAAGTTTAGTCTTGATTTAAGTCTGTAAACCAAGCTAATAACAGGACAATTCTGCCGAAATCTCACTGCTAAACAAACATCCTTCTTTATGTTTGTTCTTATAAGAATAAATCATCTGTAGAAGTTTTAATTCACATCTGTAATCGTTAAAATACACATTATGATGGACAATAGCGAAACAAACTTTTTTTGGGGAAGTGCTGTATTTCATAAGCTACATGCGGGCCATTCCCTGTCTCGCATAGTTAACGAAAGTGAAATATAATTTGTGTATCCGCTCTGTGACTCGGATACGCTCCAACATTAAATTCTTCCTTGGCCCATGCTGCAACTTTCCACCAAGTTTCATTAATAATCAGGCCAGTAGTTTTTCTGTAATCCTGCTGACAAACAGTTGCATCAACCGAAGGGGTTATGTTTTTTGACATAACCCCAAACATAACCCCTTCGGTTGATGCAACTGCAAAAATCTTTTTGCAAAATGCAACATTGAAGCTGCAATATTACATTTCTGGCAACTAGGGGGCAGACAAACATAAGAAAAACCTCACTAGAAATGTTCATTTATTAGAATAAGAAGAATATATCACCATGTGTCGTGGTGCTTTGGTGCATAACACTTTAAAAGTAAGAAGAAGAAAAAATAAAAGATGGAAAATAAAACTTCAAAAGTCAAGAATCAGAATCAAAAATGCTTTATTAAAACTCAGGGTTCAATAAATGGAAAATGGGATCTATGATGAAGTGTGTTAAAATGCATGTATAGTATACATTACAGTAAAGTTAGTAAAACATATTTAAAATAGAAAAATTAACAATGAAAGTGTAACAAAATATCTAGCTTTATTCTAAAATAAAAAGAGATGTACAATTGTGTGCAGGAATAGGGCTGTACGATATGAGGAAAATATACAGTATGCCATACTTTGTTGAATATTGCAATATGACATTACTTTTGATAAATAAACAGTGTTCTGCATTTCTGCTGCTTTCAGTATTCTGCTAAAATACAACAAACTGCTTGTTGAATTTAAAACAAATTAAAGGAAATCATTTCCAACTTTCTTTTATTCAACAAATTGAACATTGAATTGAAAAGGCACGACAAAAAAAAAAAATGACAGTTACATTTTAGTCATATTTTCTTTCAACTTAAAAAAAATCTCTTGAGTGTCTATCGCGATATGTCGCAGCCTTTTGCAATGTGTACAGTACCAGTCAAACGCTTCGACACGCGTTCTCGTTCACTTGAATGGGAAAGTGTGTCCACACTTATGACTAGTACTGTATATTGCGCCAGTTGATATCGAGATGACGATAATTATAAAAAAGCATATATATTGTGCAGCCCTATGCAGGAATGTGCAAAAGTTCACAGTGTGACGTAAAGTTGTGCAGGTTTCAGAAACCAATTACTGGATTTTCTTGGCCTAAACTCTCATTTCATTCAAATATTTTAACAACTTTCAGAAGAAGAAAATAAAAATGGTATGTCAAACAGAAACATAACCTCATGGGACGAGGTTAATGATGAATTGAAGAGTGGAACAGACTGAAACACAGACACACCAACCCGATGGCCGACCTTCAGCAGAAAAGACTGACTGCCTCCCTGAGTTGGTCCAAAAATGTGCCTCGGAACACATCGAAGCGACGCAGACTTGAGCATACGTTCTGCGCGTTATAATGTTCGCCTAGCTGCTAGCATGGCACGTCCTCATACTCTGCTTCTGACTGGCTAGCAGTCCTTACCTAGCTACTGTCAGGGCACGCCCTCATACTCTGCTTCTGACTGGCTAGTAGTCCTTACCCAGCTACTGAGCATGTCCGACTCCCAACAAAGATGGAACAGAAGTGCGATGTCTCACTCTGTAGCTAAAAAACAGAGCTCAACACACAGGGTGAAAAGATGAGCTGCAGCAATGTGCAGTACAAAAAAAAAATATGGTGTTTTTTAAAAATTAAACCACATAAACCTATTCTGATATAACCTCTAAATACGATTATGAACCTGAAAATATGAGCACTTCAATGAAAATCCAATGAGAACGCCATCCAATAGTGGACGCAACTAAGCAGAAGATTTCCCTCTCTACTTAAATCTCTCACAGGAGACACGGAGTGGTCGGCATCTAATTCAACCGGCGGTTCTCATCAGACTGTGACATTCATGTGTGGGTTATTCCAGTCTGTGTGTGTTTCCTGCTTCCTTATCTTTGCCTTCTCTCTGCTGCCAATTCAGACGTGTCATGCACTGCTTACTCTGCTCTTTAGAGTTCTCCTCTGCAGCATATATTCAAAGAAAAAGATGCTTGTTGTTCCGGGGCTACTGCAAAAACACAAACGACAACAAGAACAATTACAGTGAAGTCAAAGATTAGTTGGAAATAACATGAAAGAGTGATTGGAAGCTTAAGGTCAGTCTGATTTCCATAACATAGCCGCGCTTCTGCTTATAATCACACAAACATGTTTTTGTATTGACCCGTCTGCCACAGAGAAAGGAAGAACACAAAAAGGAGAGGCAGGTACAAAGCCAGGAAGGTCAATAGTTTTGTAGAAGGTGAAGAAATGGAAGCTAAAGGTCAAGTTGAAAGGCCAGAATGAAATCAAATGGGTTGCGAGTGTGTAAGAAAAAGGTAATCTGCTATGTTAGAAGGAAGGAAGTTAAATAAATAAGTAGATTATTTAATGCTATGAAGGTTTAATGCTATCAACCGCCCAACTATTTTGATAATCGATTAATCGTTGGAGTCGCTGTTTAACCCTCTGGGGTCTAAGGGCATTTTCACATATCTTCTTAAATGTACCTTTTAAAGGTATTTGCATATAGTGCCAAATTATCTCTTTATACATAGAACAAATGTGGGCGTTATATGCAAATACCTTTAAAAGGTACATTTAAGAAAATAAGTTGAAAATGCCCTTAGACCCCAGAGGGTTAAACAGCGACTCCAACGATTAATCGATTATCAAAATAGTTGGGCGATTGATTTAATGGTTGACAACTAATGGGTTAGTCTTTGCAGCTCTAACGGTCAGTAACCGCCTGTGCTCTTGTTCTTCAGCACGCCAAGTCGGGCCCTCTGAAGGACCCGCTGCTGGACGACCAGGGCGACTTCAACCGGATGTCCGTGGCCATGAAGAAGATCGGCTTGGACGACACGGAGAAGCTGGACCTGTTCCGGGTGGTGGCCGGCGTGCTGCACCTCGGCAACATCGACTTCGAGGAGGCCGGGAGCACTTCAGGTGAGCCGCGGTGTCACGTAACTGAGAATGATGACGCAATGGTCCTGCTGATTTTATTTTAAGTTCACGAAATGCAACCCACTGCAAATGAAAGGTCCCATGGCATGAACATTTCACTTTATGAGGGTTTTTTAACATTAATATGCGTTCCCCCAGCCTCCTATGGTCCCCCAGTGGCTAGAAATGGTGATAGGTGTAAACCGAGCCCTGGGTATCCTGCTCTGCCTTTGAGAAAATGAAAGCTCAGATGGACCAATCAGGAATCTTCTGCTTATGAGGTCATAAGGAGCAAAGTTACCTCCCCTTTCTCTGCTTTGCCCGCCCAGAGAATTTGGCCCACCCATGAGAGAGAGAGAGACATCATGGCTTTCAAACGAGAAAAGTGGCAGTTGGTCAAGGCCACACCCCCACCCTCCACCTTGCCTCCCCCCGCCCCCCCATCTCTCCTCCTCAATAGCTACAGACACAGAAATGGAACATCCTAAGGAAAGCTCATTGTGGGACTGGCTCTAGTGGCTGTAATTCTGCAGTCTGAGACTTCAGATACAGTATTAGGGGACCACTAAGGTCTATATAAAAGAGACTTCCGATACAGTATTAGGGGACCACTAAGGTCTATATAAAAGAGACTTCAGATACAGTATTAGGGGACCACTAAGGTCTATATAAAAGAGACTTCAGATACAGTATTAGGGGACCACTAAGGCCTATATAAAAGAGACTTCAGATACAGTATTAGGGGACCACTAAGGCCTATATAAAAGAGACTTCAGATACAGTATTAGGGGACCACTAAGGCCTATATAAAAGCATCCAAAGAGCACCATGTCATGGGACTTTAAAAAAAAAAAAAAAAAAAGGAAAAGTCAGAATGGAAGCGTCAGAGGCCAAGATATCTGCATAATAGCATTTGCATAATTACATAGTGATTAATGTCATAATCAAATAAATAAACATTGAATCTTAATTAACGAATGATGGTCCTGCTGATGATAGAAAGTTCAAGAAACTGTTCTAAATAAAAACCCACTGCGAATTTATTAGAACGAGAGATTTCAAAAGAAGGAAAACCTGAAAATAGAAGTGTATAATATGGACACAATTAACGTTGTAATACCTGTAATAAAAGGGCAACTTCAGTATTGTTTAACCCATTTTCAGATGTTTTGGTATCTAAGTGACTAATGGGGAAAACCAATGAATCGATTATGAAAATAGTTGGCCATTAATAGCAGAGATGGGGACTCAAGTTCTTAATGTTATTCCCCTCCCTGAGTAACCTTTAACCTACCTACACGTAACGTGTAACGTAACGTGTCTGCTGCGCCCGGCCACATGTGAGAGAGGACAACGACCATGTGGACCGCACCGGCAGCTGCTGTGCCATAAATCTGAAGCTTTGACTACTAATCTACTGCTAATACACTGCGCATATTTAAATTTAATCTATATAACTCCAAACCACCTTCTGTAAACCAACTGTACACTACTGTCTACACTGCACTAGATTTCTTGTCCTGTCTATACTTGTATATCACATTGCACTTTTCTGCTCTATTTGCACTTCTGGTTGGACGCAAACTGTATTTCGTTGCCTTTGTACTCTGCACAATGACAATAAAGTTGAATCTAATCTTTAACTAATCTAATACAAACTTCAGACAACAAGGCCCAAACAAAAGAAGCGGTTAATGCAAAATATGTGAACTCTAGCCTGAGACTTGAGACTTGACTTGGACTCTAGCTTAGAGATTTCTGAGCATCTCTGATTAATAGTTGACAACTAATCAATTCATCTTTGCAGCTCTAGAGTTTACCATCAGTTTTCAGCCTGCAGAGTTCTGCGATTGCTCCGGATCAGAAACCATCCGTCCCCATACGTCACCAGTTCGGCTCCAAAAAAAGGCAGATGCCATTTTGATCCGATCCCTCCAGACGCTGCACTTTGATTGATGGCTGTAATATCCAGCCTCCGTCTTTCTCCTTCTCACATCAGTCTCATTGTGCCTCGACCTCTCCTCACACTTTCGTTTTTCATTAAAACCCAAAGGAGCCATAACAGGCAACTCAGAACCTCTCTCAGAATAACTTTAATTACTAGGGCTGCACCATATGGGGAAAATATGCGATGACGTTGAATATCGCTGTAATGATATAACTTGCGATACGTAAACAGATATTAAAGTTACTCAGTTCTGCTGCTTTCAGTATTCTGCTAAAATACAAAAAACTACTTTTTGAAGTTAAAACAAATAAAAGGAAATCATTTCTAACATTCTTTTATTGAACAAATTAAACATTGAATTGAACATAAAAGGCAGCACTAAAAAAAAGAACGACAGTTACATTTGAATGTGCAGTTTTCTGCTGATATTTTGTTTCAACTAACACAAAATCTCTTGAGTGTCTGCTGCGACACTGCTGCCTTTTTGCGATGTGTATATTGCGCAAGTTAATATTGCGATGACGATACAAAAAACGGTATATTGTGCAGCCCTATCAATTACATAATTAAAAAAGAAGCCCTACAATTAGAGCTGTAACAGTTCCAAATGTTGCTGTACAATGAATTGTCTCAATTATCCCAATTGAGACAATTCATTATTATTCACAATTATCCCAATTGAGACAACATAATTGTCCCTTTCAGTCCAATTTACTTTTTAAAGATTTTTAATTTCTTTTGTGGCATTTTAGGCCTTTATCGGATAGGACAGCCTAGACATTAAAAGGGAGAGAGACGGGGAATGACATGCAGCAATTTCCAATAATCATCACCAAAAATGTGATCAGAATTGATCTATACCCATCTAACAATCTACGTATGAATTTTCCTATATGTACATGGACATGTCATGTCTGATTAGTATATGAAAGTGACTTTGATGAGGAAAAGAAGGGCAACGCTCGGGCAAAGATCTTTCCCTCTTAAAAAGTTTCTATTTTTATTGTGAAGGATGGAAGTACGATCCGGAAGTTCTGACAGCATTGATGGGACTTAATAACCCCCGAAAAACCAGCACTGCCCAGTGTTTACAGTGAGGAGATAGGGGGGCAGGGGGGGTCCGGTTATGGCCGAGGGTAGCGCACGGCTAATTCACCGGTGATAGCCTACTCTAGCCGACTCTTGTAAAGTAAAAGCTAAAGTAAACAGTTCAAACTATATACCGTTAGAAAGGTTAGAAGTTACACTTTAGTTTTACACCATTAAATTAACTGAAAACATTAATAGAATATTTATATTCATATTTGAACAGATATTTTGATAATAAGTGTCCGAACGTGGACACAGTGACGCTAGATTTCCTCATGGGGGAGACAGAAACTTCGCACTGTGGCTTTAAAACCATTAAAAAATAAATAATTCAAATGCTATAAAATTGAATAAAACACCCCAAATTCAATGAAAGTCATTGCGAAGAATGTTGTATTGGTCCCAAAGAACGTAAATGCATGCATTCATGTTATTTCTAGGCAATTTGGTTGAAAGAAACCCACGAGTCGAATTTGACCCGAGGACAACACAAGGGTTAAACAAAGAAACAGCGATTAGGTATAAAAAGACAAAATTGACAGTTACAGAATACAATAATACTTCCCCCGAGCTATCTTTTCAAGTGTTACGTTCTCTACATTTCAAGTGGCGTGTCGCTCGAGCTCCAGCCCATCTCACGCCTCATTTTCCCACAGCAGTTCACACTGAACCCCTCCGGCCCGTCTCAGCGTCCATAAAAATCAGGCGATGCTTTGAACTCCACCAAGAGGTCCTCAGCTCTTCGTCTCCTCCCCGTCGTTTTCCTCCCTTCGCGGGAGAGGAAGCGCAGCGGGGCGCCTATTAAATGGACTGGTTCTCACAGCGGGTGGCGATTGCAAAGCGTGTTTTACAGCGAGTGAGAAGAGTGTGTTCAGTCAGAGGAGGCAATCATCTAGTTTCTGAGGCAGGCTCACAGTTTGGATAGAGGTCTCTGAAGGGTGGGATTTTAAAGGAGCTTTTAAAGGATATTTATTCCTACACGGCCAGAAAAGATTGTCTCGGAAGAACTCAAACAAAGAGAAGCCCGTTTTCTCTCCGATGTCAAGCGGAGTCCTGTTTCACAGAGCTGCTTTTTGAAGAATGGTAGAGCACTCGTGGCTGCACTCGTCAGAAACACTGACTGACCTGTGGCAGAGAATCAATCATCGCACAGTGGGAGACGTGATCAGATAGAGATCCAGACAGCCCGCAGAGATAGAAATAAGAGGGGGAAAGATCTAGGAACATATGCAGAAGATATCCAGAAGATGTTTTAGCAGAGTCGCCCGTGGACGAAAATGTGTGTGTGGGGGTGTGTGTGGGTGTCATGGCAAAGTGTGATCCTGGAGACACCAGGCGGTTTTGAGTACTCTGCCATTTGTTTGTCTGTCTGTGGACAGGAAAAAATGTTCGGTACCGATACCAATACCGTGACTTGGACCCGGTTCCTAAACAATACTTTTTTTGATACCGATTTTATAAAAAAAAAAAATCTGTATCTGCATTTTTCAGCTCCTTCTACGTGAGGCCCGTCTGTGTGTGACGTGGAGTTTTTCCTGCGTGTCTCTATGACGTGTAACGTTAGACAGCCAATCACAGACATCATTAGATCTTGGTAGAAGCATGCTGCATGCTTATTGGCTCACTGACGCTGGTGAGATTCACTCTTTAGGTATTGAAATTGGGGATTGAATGACGAGGCATTTTTTGGTACTCGATACTTCAGAGGCAATTCGGTCGGTAGCTAAAAAGTATTGAATTCATTACCCAGCCCTAGTCCCGAAACTTCACAGGCGTGCAGTTGAGGTCAAAGAGAAGGCCGAGTTTGAAGATGGGTGCGGTCCAGTGAAAGATGCCGCAAGTATGGGGGGGTGGGGGAGGGTGGGGGGGGGGCACTGGAAGGGGATCTTGCCTAGAACTTATATCCTGCGTTCAGAGCATTTGAATGAAGCACGTCTGCACAGTTTGTAACGATCGACCAACTGGTGGCTCGGCACCATGGATGTATAATGCGGCCCATAGAGCAGGGGCACCGCTAGCTTGAATGGGGATTAAATCATTTAGTCGTGTGGCTCTTGTAGACTTTCCAAATGTTTTATCGGACCGGATGGATCAACTTTGAAAAGTGAAACGAGTCATTTTGCAGGGGTTAGAAAATGTATCCACTGATTTACAGACGTCTCTGTCATTTTATCCCATGATCTTTCTATGGGAATAAGTCCTTTTGGGCCGGAGGGCATAACGTTACGGGCCAGGTTGCAACTCCACTGTTTGGTCGCTATGTTTAATTTGCTTCGAAGCCCGGCACACTGCTTGGCAGTTTTTCGGTACTCCGGGGGGGGTCACGGTATTCCCGTGGGAGTCCCGCGGTACAGGAGTCAATTACACTGTTGGTAACGTGATCGGGACGGAATGGAGCATAGAAATCAACGGGAGCGGTGAGTGCGCCCAAAGATTGCGAGGCATTTTGTTTTAGAATCGGGATAGATGGACGGGAGTATTTTCGGGGGCTCAGGATTCCCGTGTCACCCTCTAGTTGGCAGGGGTGAAAAGATTTCTTCCCCCAAATCCTGTGCCGAAAGCGTCAGCAGAATCATTTTTGACAACTCTGTTCTTTTGCCAATATTATGAATAGATTAATTAGCAGATTCATCTCTGCATTGCAGCATTTTTGGACGTTATTAAAATCTTGCTCCTACTCAGCAAACTGTAGACTCGGAGGTCAAAGTGATCTGATTGTGCTCTAGTCTTCAGTTTATTGTCAAAAGCGTTTTTACCCCTTTTACCTTTGGACACTTGGGAGAGAAGCGATGACAGTCAGAAGTCAATTTATTTCAAAGTAAACGGAGGAATGTTTCAGGGGAGGCTGGAAATAATGACACTTAATTAACTGGAAATTAGGTTTGAGTCCTTGGCTCCATTCTAATGTGTACTTGAAACATTTCCTTCCTTCCTTTATTCAATCCAGACATCGATTTAATAAGCAAAGCTGAGCTTTAAGGGCCGATTGACTGTGTATTACTTAGAACTCTTTTCACCTCTGCTTATCAAGTCTCTCATCCCCTTTAACTGAAGCCTTGAAGACGATACGACAAACCTGTTTATTGGCGTCTCCGGGGACCGCCACAGTTCACCCCACGTGGGCGTTACTCTCCCTGGCTCCGTACATAATGGGCGCTGTGTATCGCCCTCGCCGTTCAAGAAGGGCGCACATGAGGCGTCAGATGCTCGGCTTGTCACTTTTGTCATCGTGGAAGTGCACGTTGTTGCAGAAATGCAATTCGTTCATATTTTTTACACCCATTTGATCCTTTTGGCACGTTGTAATTGGTTTTGCTCCGACAGTAGATCAGAGAGGTGACCCGATCGGGTCACCACTCCTTCACAGACTTCCTTCCTGAGAAGAGTTTCTGTCTACCTACTTGTTTTGTATGCTTATTGAATTTGGAAGGAAACTGTACTGGAAAATATAACCTCCAGGAAATTCAAAGATGTTCTTGCCTTGAAACTGCCCGCTAAATATCAGAGGACAGCAGTTCATCTCTACTGAAGCCCAGAATGACATTTGAAAACAAAAACTAACTCACTATGACGTTAGGACAAATCATGGTTTTACCCATTGAAGTCCATTTAAAAAGCTAATTTTACTTTGGCTTTTTTAGTTAATGATTTCTATAACCATAAAGCTTTCAGTCAAAGGTCGATTAGTTGTCAACTATTAAATGAGCTGCCAACTATTTTGATAATTGGTTAATTGGTTTGAGTAATATTTTATGAAAACAAGTAAAATCTTGTCTGATGTCAGCTTGTTAAATGTGAATAGTTTCTAGTTTCTTCTCTCCTCTGGGACAATAAACTGAATATCTTTGAGTTGTGGACAAAACAAGACATTTGAGAACGTCATCTTGGGCTTTTTGGGAAACACTGATCCACATTTTTTTCACTGTTTTCTGACACTAGAGACTAAAACAACTATTAGATTAATGGAGAACAGAATCATCGACAATAAAAGTAACCTTTCTTTAGTTGCAGACCTAGAATAAAGGTCCACCTGTTTTTATTAAGGGATGTAGTCAAGAATATCTGTTTCTGTAAGCTCGCCCTAACCTCGCCTCGCCTCGCCTCTTTGTGCTGATGGCGTGGTGGGCTGATGTTTGGCGTGGTGGGCTGATGTTTGGCGTGGTGGGCTGATGTTTGGCGTGGTGGGCTGATGTTTGCCCTTCTGCGTGTCTTCCAGGTGGCTGCGCCATCAAGAACCAGTCGAGTCAGACGCTGGAGCACTGTGCCGAGCTGCTGGGCCTGGAGGAGGAGGACCTGAGAGTCAGCCTCACCTCCAGGGTCATGCTCACGTCAGCAGGGGGCGCCAAAGGAACGGTCATCAAGTAAGAGACTGACACACACAGTCACACACACACACACACACACACACACACACACACACACTCACAGTCACACACACACACACACACACACACACACACACACACACACACACACTCACACACTCGCAGTCACACACACACACTCACACTCTCACACACACACACACACACACACACACACACACAGTCACACACACACACACACACACACACACACACACAGTCACACACACACACACACACACTCACAGTCACACACACACACACACACACACGCACAGTCAAACACACACGCCCACACACACACACCGACACACACAGTCTCACACACACACACACACACACACACACACACACACACACACACAGTCAAACACACACACAGACACACACAGTCACACACACACACACACACACACACACACACACACACACACACAGGCACTCACACACACACACACACACACACACACACACACACACAGTCACACACACACACACACACACACACACACACACAAACAGTCAGTCACACACAGATGCACAGTCACACACACACACACGCACACACACACACACACACACACACACACACACACACACACACACACACACACACACACACACACACACACACACACCACCAGAATTTTAAAAGAAGGTATAATTGTGGTTTATGGGAAATTAGTTGTGTAATAATCCCAGATAAAATTTGTATTCAACAAAAAAGGTCTGTTAAAAAGGTATAAAATAGATGGATGGATGGATGGAGGGATGGATGGATGGAAATGTAATTAATCCCAAACTGGGAAATGACTGTTGCTGCCACTCAGAGGAGCCCCGACCCCCCAGGTGGAAAACCACTGCACACAAACCCATAACACAATTACTCATTAGCTCTGATCCACAGGAATGCATATACAGTAGGCATGAATACGCGCACACACACACACACACACACACACACACACACACACACACACACACACAGATGGTTGATGTATTGCTGGTCTTGTTATCAGTCCAGAGAAACGAGCAAACACTCACTTCAGCGTCCGTGGTAACGTACAGTAGAGTGAAAGGAGGCTCCGAGGAGCTGGTTAGCAGCGTTAGAACAGCTGGCTGACTTGCCTCATCGACCTATCGTCCAGCAAAAGACGCTCGCGGATAAACTCTGGAGCAAATCTGCATGTTTTCACCCAACCAGTCATTCTGAATAAAGTGGTCAGCCATCTGGACTTCCAGGGAAGCGTCTGGATGCTGAAAGTTGTTGTTGATTTTGAAAAGTTCGAGGTAATTTGTCTTACTTCTTTGCCTCGGGCACTTTTACTTCAGTTGGTAGCTTCCTACATTTCCCAGAAGGCTTTGAGACAACCTCAGACACTTCTACAATGAATTCCTCTCCCTGAGATAGTCAAAGTCAGGAGAAAATGGCGTTTCAAGGAAGAAGCTTTTGATTCTGAGGGACCAAAACCTTTTAATGGACACACATACTTTTGTGAGTATTTGTGTCTTGAGTTTGAAACAACTGTCCAATATTGTGAAATATATCCTTTCTATTTGTCTGGTCTTTAAGGTGCAATGTGGGTAAAAATAGTCGACGTAGCAGCCATTGGTTTGTGGACGGCCACTTTGAAGCCTCAAGTTGGGTGATTTGGCCGTCGCCATGTTGTGGCGTGATGATTTTTGGCGAGAGGCTGGAGCGGGGGAGGATGACGCTGCCAAGCCTGTGTTGTTTGTGGTTTCAATTGTGCTAAGCTAAATGCTAAAGAGGGAAAGTGGCTGATTTGCAGCTCTACAGGTACAGATCTGCAAACGTTTCCTTAAGTTACCGGCTAACGCTAGCAGTAGCAGGATAGCTTGGTTTGCAGAACGCAGAACATTTTTAGGCGACCAAAATGTTCCGATGTGCCAAGTCGGCTAGAAATACGATAGGATTTTGGTTGGATAGATTGTCATTTTAAAATGCTGTGTTGCGTGTCAGGAACTTGGGAGCTTCTTCTCTGCGTAGTAGTTTGTGTGAGCTTTGTCGACGTGGCCAGGTTTCCTTTTTATTTCACGATTTGATCGCGCGACAACTTCTTTTAGAAGAACCTCCCAGTTTTGTGTATTTGGTAGGTATGGAATTTTGGGTTACACTTCACTTGAAGGTATGTACATAAGAGTGACATCACACTGTCATAAACAAGTCATAAACGTTTATGACATAACGCTTCTTTTAGTAAGTAATTCGGTTTTTGTCATGACAAGTTAGGGGTTAGGGTTCATGTGTTCATGACAGTGTCATATGTTCATGGCAGTGTCATGTCACTCTAATGTAGATACCTTCCAGTCTAGTGTTACCACATTTTGTGACTTTTTATTTTTCTCGTAGTGGGACATTTTACAGGACATTTTTGATGAGCTTTGGTGCTCATTTTGACACGATCTGTGCTTTTCTTTTGCGTTTCAGAACCAAACATGAAATCAGACGTGTGAAAGAACTGTGTTAAGTTCCACACCTCTATGTGCGCTTTCAATAACCGACACGTCAGCGTAGGTTACTTTAAAAAAAGGGGTTAAACATTGTCAGATTAAAGATACTTTAACCAAGAAGAAAGAAATACACTACCCAACCCAACAACAAAATGGACCCTGAACTTTCCTCACCTGTACCTGTTTTAAACAGTGCTGCAGAATAGACTTTGTACCTCATCTCTCTCTAATCAACTCTTTTTTTTGCATATAAAACCAATATATTTATACAAAACATAACCATATTACAGGGAGTCAAAAAATACCAACAAACGTTTGTGTCACATTTGGATTTCATCCACCTCAGCGCCTCTAAAAGGGGGTGGGGGTGGGGGGGGGGGTTCCTGTTTGCAGACTCTCTCACTGAAGGTGACCGCTATGGTTCGCTGCAACATGAAAGGGATCACAAATTATGCAAATAGAAAACTTCCTCCTCTAATATTATTAATGGATCCTATTACAAAAGGCGAGGTAAAATAAAAGCACAATTTATCCAGGCAAGAGGAATTGATGGGCTGTAAGCACGGCAGTGTGAAGTTTGTCTCGTGTGCTCGGCTATCTTTAGGATTTTTTTCCAACGTTTTGGTCACTTTTTCTCATCACCTTTAACTTTTCTTTGCACATCTGGACTGCCGGCGCCCCGAGCCCTTTGCCTAAACTGCCTATATACCACTGCTCCGTTCACAGCTACCAGCTAACTCACCGTCTCACACACACGCTATTGCTCTACTGCTCACTGGCTCACGGTACAAGATTATTTTACTGTGAAAATGCAGCATAAAAAAAGAAATGTTGAACTCTTGATTCAGGAATTTCCACCACTTTTATTGAGTGTCACTAATTGAAGCATCAGGGATTTTTTTTTCCTTAATGGATAAGACTGGTTTTAAAGGCTGCACTACAGTAAAGTGATGATAATTTTCTGAACTTACCAGACTGTTGTAACTATTCAATTATTTGCCTCTACCCACTTAGTCATTATATCCATATTACAGATAATTATTTATCAAAAATTTCATTTTGTAAATATTTTGTGAAAGCACCATTAGTCAACACTACAATATCGTTGCGGTATCGATATCGAGGTATTTGGTCAAAAATATCATGATATTTGATTTTCTCCATATCGCCCCTACTACCGCACACGTGTACCACTGGTACACTGGTACAGATCGGAGAATATGCAGGACCCTTTATTACAGACGGATTACTTGACACACTATGCAAGCTTTGCCTGCTACGCTACGTATAATCCATTATGTTATGTATAATCTATAATGTTATGTATAATCTATAATGTGTGTGCACTAAATGTAGCCAGTCTCAAATGTTGTTTTTTATATATTTTAAATGTGCTCAGCGTGTAACACCACTTGATCAATGGTGAAACATTGTTTGGTCTCACTATATACAGTGTATATGGTTGAAATGACAATAA
Organism: Perca flavescens; assembly: GCF_004354835.1. Classification (NCBI taxonomy): domain Eukaryota; kingdom Metazoa; phylum Chordata; class Actinopteri; order Perciformes; family Percidae; genus Perca; species Perca flavescens. The sequence goes on from NC_041348.1 coordinate 30,221,961, forward strand.
AACCCACTTGACTTGACTTGAATGAAATGTTTAAGTTACAAGCGATGACCGGTGAAGGGACTCACTTTAAAGGAGGCGGACACCGGCAGGACTCTGTGACGGATAAAGACCGAAACGAACTCGACAAAACAAAGTGTCTACGGGGCAGACGGGCAGCTCGGACCATTCCCAGCTTTTACCCAGCGGCTCCAGCTTAACGTGATAAATGTGAAAGCTGCGAAGCGTTACGGAGGAAGAGGAGTTGAGCTGAGTATTATGGCATTTTTCACAGCTCGGTGCTCATCGCCGAGGGAGAGCTTCAGGTATTAAAAAATAAAAACCCTCGGGCTCCGAGTGGAGCGGACAGATACCTAAACAAGCCTCCCCCCATCCCCCCCCCCCGCCAGACAGCACCGCTCCTTCATGAAGGCTTCAGTGCAGCTAATAACCTGATCCTCAGAGTGATGAAGATGATGAGACCGGGAGGGCAGAGACACAGCCAGACATTGATGAGAAAATAAGCTCCAGGAGGCGTACCCAGCGCCCTGTGTGTGACCCACCAGAGTAGTTCAGCTGAGGACATCTCTGAGTGGCAGAAATACACAATTTATCCACACTTAAAGGTGCCCTGCCACACATATTTCATGACTTTGTGGTAATGTCTACCATGGACTCTGTAACATTTTTTGTGGAAAAAATGCCTTGGTTACCTTGTTTCAAGCCATTCTAGCGTGGTATAGAAATCTTACAGGAAGACTCAGCTCGATTTGTGCCACTTCTCATTAATATTCAACAAGTTAAGCTGTTTGAATCTAATTGATGGTGGTGATGGCGCAGTGGATATGACACATGCCCTTGGTGCGGGAGATCCGGGTTCAATTCCTACTGCGATACATCAACCAATGTGTCCCTGAGCAAGACACTTAACCCCTAGTTGCTCCAGAGGTGTGGAGAGGTGGATTTGTCCCCCTCAAAAGATACGCTTGTTTTTGGGAGATTAAGTCCATGTTTGTTGCTTTTTACAACATTTTTGTATTTTTTTCTTGCTTGCAAAGCAGAGGAATTAAAGTGGTCAAATTAAAAGCATATAATGTGCAACACTAAAGCTGATTTTTTGTGACATTGCTGTGCTGCTTAGCAAGCAACATAACCCCAGCAGACGATCTTGGTATTTTTTATTTTTTTTTAGCTGACCTCTTCTCACCTTTCTGCAGTGATGGAGAAGTGTCTCCCCCGGGGTGCATGGTACCATCACCGTCAGGTGTGCAGGTTACAGATGCGACAGAGCGACACATCTGTCAGTGATGCTGGGTGTAGTCCGAGGTGACCGAGGCTAGAACCCTGAAACCAGAGAGAGAAGTGAAACGCTGCTGTTTGGCCTGGTGTCAAAGCTCTTTTTAATGAGAAAAACAGGCCGCAGCTTGTGTTCAAATGTCTTTATTAGGATCAAACCTAATGAGAAAGCAAACAATTCAGCGTTTATTTGACACCACAAATGTCTTACAACAAACTTCCAGAATATTTAAAGGTGCCCTGCCACACGTATTACATGACTTTGTGGTAATGTCTGAAGGTCTACCGTGGACTCTGTAACATGTTTTGTGGAAAAAAATGCCTTGGTTACCTTGTTTCAAGCCATTCTAGCGTGGTATAGAAAGCCTGCAGGAAGACTCAGCTCGATTTCTGGCAGTTCTCATTAATTTTCAGCAAGCTAAGCTGTTTGAATCTGATTGGCTAACAGCGAGCCAATGAGAGCCTGGCTGTCAGAATCCTTTACCCAGCCCAACTGGGCGAGCTCATGAATAGTAATGAGCTCAGGCAGTATGATGTCAGACTGACCAGCTTTTGTGATTGGCCTGATTTTTCTGCTTATTTCTGTTCAGTGGCTAGAGCTGACAGAGGAGGTAGCAGTTCATTTTCACATTCACAACATAACACAAACACATATGGACCTGACAGATTTCAAAAAATGCAAGTAAAAACGGTTTTGTATGGCAGGGCACTTTTAAGATTTTGCCTCAACTCTGTCTACCTCTTAAACCAGGTTAAAAACAGTGTTTGGTGTTTTAAGCCCCCAACGTCGTCTTCCAGGCAGAGCTGCCTGGAAGGCTCTAGGATTAGGCAATGGTTAGGGTTAGGTGCCTTGAAGTAGACAGTCGCAGCGCTGCCTTCAAGTCGACGTTGGGGGCTTAACACCATTTAGCGTTAGAAACGTATATAGAGGTAAAACAATTGCTTGATTATTTGACCATAAGATCGGCAGAAAAGCAGTCACCAACAATTTATGCAGTTTTCCATAAAAATGCAGAAAACGTAGGAATGCCGAACATTCTTTCTTTCCAAATTCTCAAATGTGAAAATGGGCTGCTTTTTTCAACGTTCTAAAGATTCCATATTGTAAATCGTGAGATGTTTTTTTATTTTTTTTTATTGATTCTGAAGCAAGTCAAGGCTCAGATCGCTAACTCTCAAAGCTCCGAATAACGACTTCCAAAAACCCACCTCTCTCTCTCTCTCTCTCTCTCTCTCTCTCTCTCTCTCTCTCTCTCTCTCTCTCTTGGTGGCAAATTATCTCCTCTGCACATACCTTTTTAAGCCCCATGCAACATCTCGGGGAACACCGAGGCCTGATCCCTGCAGGTGCCTCCGCGGTATTTCTCTAACACATAATGCTGTGATAGGACGGCCCGCTGCGACCCCCTACAGCTGCAATCTGTGATTCACTTCTGCACCTGCTCGCTGTGTGCATTCGATAGATTATTTTTTTAAATGACCTGCTTCATGTAGTTCTACTTGAAAATAGAGTCAGTTTCAGCAAATATGACAGAAAGTTAGTTTTATAAGGCTTACCTACTGCACCTTTTGGAAGAGCCGTCAGGACTTCTGTACCATTGTGATGTCACAACTATACTATATATATATATATATATATATACATATATATGTAGAAAGTGTCGCTATAGTGCCGTTATAGTCATTCTCCGGCTGCAGTGACGGTTCAGAGACTCAGAGAGTGCAGATGCAGACGACCTGGAAAAGCGCTGACCAATCAGCACAGACTGGAGAGGGTGTTAAAGAGACAGGCGCTAAAAAGGAAAGTTTCAGAGAGAGGGTGAATACAGGTATATTCAGACAGACAGTATGTGTTTTTTTGAACATTAAAACATGTACACATGTTCTAGTAGAAACACAAAATACAAAAATATGAAAGCATGACCGTGAAAATGAGCATGATATGGGACCTTTAAGTCCCAGTAAATGGAACATCTTTGAGTTTCGTTGTTTCGGTCGGACAAAACAAGCCACTTAAAGACGTCAACTTCGGATTCTGGGAAATTGTACCTGGCATTTTATTTCAATTTTCTCACATTTTATAGACTTATAGGTCACTAAATTATAATTAAATTAATAATCATTGGTTGTTGCCCTAAATATTCATGTTCTTCATCGTCTTTTAAGTGAATATTTCCCACATTGTCCATGTTTACATACTGAACTTCCTTTGCATTTATTCCATTTTTTATCTGTTTATCAGTTATAAATAAATGTTTTTTCTACCTGGGGCCTGTTGCACAAAAGTAGAATAAAGAAATCCAGGCTTAATTTCAAACCCTTATTCATAATGCGAGAATATGTTTTACAACCATATGCACCAATAAGCTATGTCTAATTCTAAATATCTTTCTACAATTACAAACGTGACTGGACAAAAACTAGAAAAAGAAGTAGCCTAAGTGACTTCAATACACACTGTAAACATATATGTAAAATAATGTAGCCTATTATTATTCATGTTTTTGTTTTTTTCTCACTCCCAAGCTGGAAGATGACAAGTGACTGCACCAAAATAAAAAGATTAAGAAGCTTTGAACACATTCCCACTCCCATCTGGTAAAATACGGACGTTTGGTCAGGTGCCATTGTCATCGTTATTGACACTAAAAGTCTTCACCGCTGCACGGTGTGTGCCACCATTTCTTACCATCTAAACAACTGCAATAGTAGGATTTAAATCAAACTTGTGACAGCAATAGAGACAAGTAATGCATGTTAATAAAAATAAAGCAGAACATATTCAGAGCATAAATATATGCAAAGAATAAATATCCATGGTTACTTGGCTGGGTTTAATTCAACCTGTTTTGTGCAACCAAGTCAAAGCTAAATTCATCCAGGATAACTTGAATATCCCGGCTTAATCCCTTATCCTGGTTTTATGCAATAGGCCCCTGTTCATATGTTGTATAAACACATATTCCTTGCCTTGTTGGATCCCATGACAACAGCATGCAAAATGTCAAGACGCCACAGACAAACAAAGTCAGATATAGAAACGTAAAGACCGAGACAAACAGGCAGACAGAGTGACAGCCCCCTCAAGCCAAGTCCTCTGTCTGCGTTGAGCCTGAACCCTGTCGCTCTGAAGCCTGCGATTGTTCTGCTGGCAGCTTGGCCTCGGCACACGCCATCTGAATGCCAAGCCTCTCGCCTTCATTTCAAACCCCTCCTACGCTAATGTTGATTTCTGCTCTTTCATCTGTCGAGAGACGAGCCGGGGCGGGTAGATTAAAAGCTGCTCCCTGTCTTTGTCTGTTTCTCTTGAGTGTGAGACGCCGACCTGCCTGTCAGTCAGACTCTCGATAAACGGACATGTGTCGGACAGATCCTGGCGACAATTTATCCCTGAATAGATGCTTACTGCGTCTATTAAATTTCTGAAGAACGTCGCTATCCCGATCATTTGGTATAATCGTGGAGTCAAACTGTCACTCTGTACCAGCTTCTGCACTCTGAATAGAAGCACAAATAAAGATTGAGTGCAGTTTTTTTCTCCCCTCTGGATGTTGGATTACTGATAGATGAACCATTTTTTGTGTTATTGCCAACACAGAAACCAGAAGAAAACGGTTGGAAATCTCCCTACTGAAATCCTCCATTCTACATTTTATGTACTGCATGTCCAGCAGGTTGGATGTGGACGATCTGCCGCTGAGGTGCATTTTAGTGCGGAAGAGAGCGCTGTTCTTCCAGAGCAAACGGAGCAACCGCTTTCAGAGTTTCTGCTGGTGGCAGATGGTGGGAGGAATGAAAAACCCTTCCAACATGTTTATTCTCTCCATAAAAGCCAAAAAGAAAAACCTTTTGACTGAGAAAGCAAAAGATCGTCTTTGCACAAGGAGGCGGCAGACTTTCTGGCGACGGCAGATGGTTGAAGGGATGGAAAAATCCCTTTAGGGAGGAGGAGGGCTGACGGGAAGCTGCACAATAAAACTATTTGAGTTTTATGGGAAATACAGCCTTCATTTTCTGGCACGACAGTTGTACTATTAGTGGTGGTAATAGTTGATGTAATTTGGTACGAACTTTTTAAGATAGATCACTTTTACAACTGTCGATAGAAACAACGTTATGATATAAAAGTAAGACCGGTCCTTTGAAATGATGTCTGTCTCAAACGGAGGATCCTCTTTAAACCACAGATAGCGAAGTGAACATCGTTCGCATCATTTGTAGCAAAAAGGGACACCTGACAGTGTATAACACTATTTAAATTAGCTTTTTTTTTTTTTTTTTTTTTTAACCTTCATGTTGTCCTCGGGTCAAATTTGACCCATTTTCAAAATTTTTCTATATCAGAAATTTGGATTTCGTTCAACAAAATGATGACCGACAACACAGGACTTTCACCCAGTAGTCCGAGGGTTCTTGTCCTGTTCTTGTCCCGCGTGTCACTGAAACAAACATTTTGTAACCCCACCCACCATCTTTTTCCTAAACCTAATTGTCCCGTTCTTGTGCAGCATACGTCTCGACCCAGAGCGTCAAAAAGTAACACCAAGACTCCCAACCAAGTGCGTCTAAATATGACGCTAAAGGAGACTTTTTGCATCAGTAACAAACGCCAGAGGCACTTGACCAAGCGGTGCTTTTTGACGTAATGGTAGTGAGCCCACCGCTGACTCAAGTGACATCACTTGAGGACATCTGTCAGACTTTACACAGCTAATGCTACTATGCACATAGAAATGATGTCTCCAACTCAAAAATGACTACAATCTTTACGATACATGACGGGAAAGCATTCATTGCTGACGTGATCACTGTGATGTGGTGTGTATGCGGCTGTCTCGTGTCCCCACCTTCAGGTTGGTGGCTGCTGCTGCTTGTGTTAAACTCTTTTTTTTTTCGGTTTCAAAACTCATTATTTCCTGAGTGAGCTTCTCCCACGTAAGAGCCACCAGACCTCAAGTATTTAGAGCAGCAGATGTTAAAGCTTTCGTTATGGCAAAGGGCAAGTGACAACACAGCCAAGTCTGTACCGTACCTTATTTATATGAACAGTTCACGGATTCGTGCTTTGATTTGGTAAAAGTGGATAAAATGAGACCTGCAGGTGAATTTAAAAGGAGGCGGCGGGTTGGACTCCCGCCAGCTGGCTGCATCACCTGCGCCGGTTATTCATGTGTCTGGGTTATGTAAGCGGGAGTGCAGACGGCTCCGTGTGTGTGAGGGAGGTGGATAAAGAGTGGGAGGGAGATTGGATTTAGAATTTAAATTGGTTATTGGTCTTTTTGTTTCTTTTATTTGCGTGTTATTTTCTGCTCCGTATACTTTGGGAAACAGAAATCTAATCATGTGCCGTGACAGTAAAGCAGATTAAAACAAAGTAACCGGGTTTCTCCAAATTGAAACGGAGAGTAAACTGAATCCTTCACGTAAAGTAGTTTGTTTTGTGTGCATGTTAACGCGCTCATTAAAGGAGAATGGAGGTGAGAAAGAGGAGATGTTGAAGAAGGGCAGAGTTAATTGAGAGAGAGTGTAACAGAGGGAGAGGAGTAAGAAACTGATGAAGAGATACAAAGGAAGGGAACAGGGCTGTTTATGCACTAATCTCCAGATTTGATTCAGGTTTATTAACATCAGATAAAAACTAATTTCAAATAGAAGTGTTTCTGGGCATTTATCCTCGAATTTTAATTTCGTTTTGATCCACAAATAAGCAACTAGACTACTCCTGCTCCTTTGTTTTGGGCATAGTTAAAATTAATTGACAAGAACAGCATGGAAAAGTCAGAATTAAAATAGTTTGTTTGAATTAGAAAAATTAAAGTTGGAATGATGTTTGCGTCAAAAAAAGGACATTGTGTCGTTCCATTACTGATTTAATTGAATTCATTTTTTTCTAAGTAAGTGACATTGATATACACATTTTTTTTACAATACACCTTACTGTTTTAAACGGTACAACCCTGCTCACTTTCTGTAGGAATTACATTTGTATTAGGGCTGCACGATATAGGGATAATATGTGATAACACTGTTGAATGTCGCATTAACGATATTACTTGCGATAAATAAACATAACACTCAGTTCTGCTGTTTTAAGTATTCTGGTAAAATACATCAGATTGCTTATTTGAATTTAAAACAAATGAAAGTAAATCATTTCCAACATAATTTTATTGAACAAATTGAAAATTCAATTGAATATAAAAGGCAAAACTAAAAAAGAATGACAGTTACATTTAAAGTGCAGTTTGGTATAGGCCCTTGTGTTAATGGTAGTTGTGGGGGAGTGACATCTTGATTAGTTTAGAAAACTTTTCCACCATTAAAGGTCCCATATTGTAAATATTAAAAAAGATTTCCATCTTTTTTTGATTAGAAAGCAGGTTGTAGTGCTATATATATATATACCGTGAAAGTATCAACACAATCAATCCACAGAAAAATGTAAAAAACGTTTGTGATGTCACAACTATATACATAGGTAGAAAGTGGCGCTACAGTGCCGTTACGATCACTCCCCGGCTGCAATGACGGTGCAGAGACTCCGAGAGCGCAGATGCAGAAGATCCATAGACATTGACCAATCAGAGCAGATTTTTCAGTTGGGGGGGCTTAAAGAGATTGGCGCTAAAACGGAGCGTTTCAAACAGATGGTGAATACAGGTATATTCAGACAGACAGTATGAGTGTTTTTGAACATTAAAGCATGTAAACTTGTTCTAGTAGAAACCCAAAATACCAGGATAAACCTGACAATGACCATGATATGGGACCTTTAAAGTCTGCAAACTGACTCACTTTCACTTCCTGTTGATCTGCCACATTTTAACTACGTCCAGTCGAAGGAAATAGTTTACAGGGACATAAATATTACAGATGCAGTTAAATACATATACAAAATCATGGGCCACTAGCATACATCAAGTCTTCATAATATTTAGCACATCCCTCCGTTCTCATGGGGATAAGTAACAACGTCTTCGCCATCAATGGTGGATGCTTATGATAGCTGTTGAGCCCTGTTTTTGGGCATCCCAAGCCCTCCTACGACCATCCTGTTTGTTTCATAAGCTGCCAAATATGAAAACAAATAGTCGGCACCTATAGCCTAGCCTTGAGATGGTATTTAGGAGGGGTTGGATTTTGATAACCTGGGTCAAAAAAAGCTTCCTCCATGCCAGAAGTAAAGGTCCATGCAAACTCCAAAACGAACACCTCACTGGACTCATCATTGATCACAACAACATCCTGTTGATCTGCCACTCTCACACTCTGTCTCACACACGTACAAAAGCACTCATTATTCAGATGGTTTCCCTAATGACTGAAAGTGTCTCCTTCCGTAGTCGAGCAGTCATGTCAGGTCGCCATGACTCAGGCTAAAAGAATATATTTGCAAGATAACAAAGTTCGGAATAATTTAAACAAAATTGTTACTAAATGCACATTTAACATTTTGTGAAAGCACTTTAACCTGAGTCACCTAATTACGAGTCAACAAACGGAGTCACCGCCGCTGTCTGGAACCTTTAGAAGAGACTCAGAAGTCACAAGATACTTGATTTGAGTTAACAACATCATTAATTTTCCTTCTGTGGCAGACAAACACATACAGGGTTGCACTGTTTGTATTCGGGCGGTTATTAGCGGCACACTCGGGTTTTGACAGTGTCCTCGAAGAAAAATGTAATGACTGCTCTCAGCCAACAGTTGTGGAGAATCTGCAGGGACACATTACACATGTTGGTCTCATTATAAATATGATTTGGGTGTCAAGAGTTACAACTCTCTTGTTATTTTATTAATGTATTCATCCTTCTTTCTGTTTTCATTGTCTTATGAGGAAAGGGTCTTGTTTGTACTGGGCTAATTATCCTCAAGCCAGAATAGAATAGTCTTTATTGTCATTGTACATGTACAACGTATTTGGATACAGTCCTTTCAGTGCAAAAGTGCAAAAAAGCTAAATAAATAAATACTTACATTTAAAAGAGCCTCTAAAAGTCACTATAAAAATATAAAAAATGTTTGTTTTAAAAAAAAATAAGACTGTAAAGACGCAAACAAAACAGGCATATCACACATAGACATACACTGCACGATTCATCCTTAAAAGCAATTGTCGATGAGGAGTGGGACAGAATCTGTAGTAATTAAAACTGTTAAAACTGTGACACGAAGTGAGGGTGCGCCTCATTCAGTTCCAGATTATACATTGCTTCTATTAGACTCCCTCCAGATTATTTAGAATTGGTCTGAAAGACACACCACCCAAAACATGTCCTATAAACCGGTTTGCCAGATTGGATGTCTGAAGTAGAAAATGGGGAAAGCACCTGAACTTTCTGGAGGGCTCCTAAGAAGCTTTCAAGAAGGCATTCATACATATATTTATTTGGTTTATGGTTTATTGTCAGGGCTTTAAATTGACACCCGCCAACCTGCTAAATGCAGGTAAAAATTATCTTTGGCAGGTAACATTTTAAAGCAGGGATCTTCAACGTTTTTTTAAAGCAAGGACCCCTTAACCGAAAGAGAGATGGAGCAGGGATCCCCTACTACGTATTTTGTTTAAAATTGAGTTGCATAATAATCTGGGTTTACAATAATGTGTGAGCAGCCTGAAGCCTTTATATACATACCATTTTAGTATACAGAATATTAAGCTATAAATTAATAATTTACATGTTTTTATAAATCATGTTTTAATGTTAAACAGCATACAGTAAATGTGGCACAGTGAAACCTTAGGATGAAACTCTATCTGTGGATGGCTACTTTAGTGACTACCTTACTAAAGGGCATATCATTAATGTATTTTTTTCACCATTAGGCTCATTTATATTTGCTAATAATATGTTGGATTAAAATTTTTTTTTTTTTTTTTTATTTAAACTTTCAAACAATTAAAAATAATTTGGTGGCTCCCCTGCAGTAACTCTGAGGACCCCCCAGGGGCCCCGGACCCCCTGTTGAAGATCTCTGTTTTAAAGTTGCTAGCCAATTTGGCCGGTGGTGAATGAAGCGAAGAGTCTCCTTGAATCGTCCGGCTGCAGAAACGATGCAACCAGTCACTGTTTCCAGATTGGTCTATTTTGCGGCAAGAAATTGGGGCAGTTTAGTGTGTTTGTTTTTTTTGCCTTGGAAACTTAATCTTTATGACTACACTGCTTGTGGTACTAATCCTTCATTTCCCGTGAACACTAAGTTGTGACGTGTCAGACAACCCTTGGCTACGTGCCTAGCGATTACGAGCTACGCTGAAACAGAGAAGACGATCAGAAAAGAGCCAAACAAACCAGTGGAGCTGAAATTAAAGTAAAGCTGTTGGGGAACTAACAAACGTGGCTAGTGTAAAGTCTGATTGTCTGGTAAAAATCTACTAGCCATGTTGGCTGGTGATCAAAAAACTGAGCATCAGATAAAAAGATGGAAAAGTAGTTAACAGGCAGGGTACGAGGATACTTAAACTCAAAATAGGGAACATCTAAAGCCCCTCTGTCTAAAACTCTGCCATTTCGACCAGCTGTTTGTAAGATAAAAATAAACTGGATTATGGATAATTTTATTGTAGCTGACTTTACCAGGTTGTTGGAACAGGAGACGTCTCCTACGTTCTAAAACCAGCCTCTGCGACTTGAACAGCTGAATTGCAGTCATTCTATCTCCAACCTGCGAGCCTGGACCTCTCCAATAATAATAATAATAATAACAATAATAATAATATGATGATGATGAACTTTATTTATGCAGCACAATTCATACATAAAATGCAACACAAAGTGCTTATCTTAAAAACAGATCATCATCACGATAAGACAATAAAACATCAAATTTAAAAAGAAATCCGAGTGGTTGTAAGATAAGTCTGAGGGATGAAGGGTGAGATAATTAACGGAACAGAAAAGTCGTTAAGCCTATTTTTCTGCAGCACATAATTGTGTTTAATTACTTCCTGCACGTCTAAAATAAATTAAACAAAGCAATCTTTGTTTTGATTTATTTGATGATTAAAAAAAAAAAAAAGAAACCACAAAAGACACGTCACGGCAGTAATTATGTAGGCCGACATCAGAAATCACAGAGGATAAAAACACAATGAAGCCCGAAGGCTTATTTCCTTTGTGGTCCTCTAGTAAAACACTGAACACACCACGAGATAAAACAGCATAAGACAACAAGAGCGGATGTTTTGTATTTCTATTTAATGTGTATTTGTCTTATTCTGATGTGTGTGTTTTCTTTTGAGTGGCTGATAAGATAAGATATACTTTGTCCCCGAAGGGAAATTAGTTTGGACTTTGTCCGTTCCACAGTACAATACAGAAAATAAGCATCTCTCAACACATACTCTCATGCAACACAAAACATGCTCTCATATACATTAGACAGATACCTATATAGTAAGCACATTAACGCCTCCTTTCAATGGCAGTTTTTAATTGAACAACCCTGTCGGCTGCATTCTCCGCAATAAGTGTAGGACAGCCCTTGCACAATGAGATATTGCACAATTAACATATTGCCCAACCCCAATAGCTTACGTATTGCACAAATGACACAAAGCACTGACATAATGCACAACCCAAATAGCCTACATAGTATTGCACAACTAACATATTGCACAACCCAAATAGCCTACGTAGTATTGCACAACTAACATATTGCAAATAGCCTACGTAGTATTGCACAACTAACATATTGCACAACCTAAATAGCCTATGTATTGCACAAATGACATAATGCACAACCCAAATAGCCTACATATTGCACAAATGACACATTTCCACATAACCTATGCAGTACACAATGAGACATTGAACAATCCAACAGCCCATGTATTGCACCACTAACATATTGCATAACCCCAATAACCTACATATTGCACGATGACATGTGTGCACAACCCAGCCAGCCTACATGTTAGTGTTGATAAGCTTAATGCACAAATGAGTGAGTGGCTGTAACAAGGGAATTTCCCCAGTGTGGGATAAATAAAGTCTATCTGAGCTTATCTTAGTTGATCTTATCTTATTCCTGTGATGGCTGAAAAGTCCATTTTCGAATCCATTTTTCTCCCATGTGGTCTCTTTGAGGACGGAGTCAGAGAGCAGCTGCAGGCGTCTTCAGAGAGCACCGTTTCTACACAAGGCGACAGCAGTAATTACACCGTGCGAGAGAGAAAAACACTCTCGCTCATAGGGAATACACATTAGGCTACTTGTACTATTAATGTCTTGGGTAAGCGTGCTGCTCTGGCATTTTAGACCTCTTGGTTTTTAAATGAGAGGGCCTCGCCGCGACATTACAACCTCTGGTGGCGGCACTCCAGCTTGGATGATCCGGTGGCATGAATTAAACATGGCGACGAGTGGAGAGAGAGTAGGGGTGAAGGTGAGGAAGTGTCACTGGCGAGATGTCATGGTTTAAGTTCCGCTCTGTGGCTGTAATGATATGGATATGGAAGAGACTGGGCTGTGTGCTTTTCTCTGTGGATTGAACATTTTGATACTTTGACACCTCAACCTGCTTTATAATAAAAAAAAGACATGAACAAAAATGTCACCTTTCACAATATGGGACATTCAACAAAACAACATGCTACATGAATGCAACCTTCATACAAAAAAAGCATCAGACTTGAAAAACGATGATCTCGCACTCTGCTTTTGCTCAGCATCACAATTTATTGAAGATAACATTTCAGCGTAACAAAGTGTAGTAGTGTTAAAATGCTGAAAAACTTGAGAAAGGTCCAGAGTGGCTGATTCTGAAGAAAAACAGAGTCTGATGTGATATATGTGAGCACACCTGTCGATTGCCTGTTGTTTATGGATTCACATACTGTCATGAATTATTAGACTGAGCTCTGAAATGTATCTGGTAGGGCTGGGCCATTTATCAATATTATATCGCTATCGTGATATGAGACTAGATATCGTCTTAGATTTTGGATATCTTAATATGGCATAAGTGTTGACTTTTCCTGGTTTTAAAGGCTGCATTACAGTAAAGTCATTTTCTGAACTGTTCTAGCCGTTCTATTATTGACCTTTACCCACTTAGTCACTATGGCCACATTACTGGGGATTATTTATCAAATATCTAATTGTAAAGATATTTTGTGAAAGCACCAATAGTCAACCCTACAAAATCACCGAAATATCGACATCGAGGAATTTGGTCAAGAATATCATCTTTGATTTTCTCCCTATCGCCCAGCCCTAGTATCGGGCTGAAAGTATGCGGCAGGTAAACATGGCTGTTTATGAATAGAAATGGGAGACACGTGTATGAATATATACAGCCTCCACATGTTGGATTCTGATGGGAATGCACACAGCGAGCAGGTGCAGAAGTGAATCACAGATTGCAGCTGTAGGGGGTCGCAGCGGGCCGTCCTATCACAGCATTATGTGTTAGAGAAATACCGCGGAGGCACCTGCAGGGATCAGGCCTCGGTGTTCCCCGAGATGTTGCATGGGGCTTAAAAAGGTATGTGCAGAGGAGATAATTTGCCACCGAGAGAGAGGGAGAGGTGGGTTTTTGGAAGTGGTTATTCTGAGCTTTGAGAGTTCCACTCTGCTTTTAACTCCGGTGCACCCGGCTCCTAGAACAAATTACAGCACTTCCTTGAAATCAACTCACTTGTGCCTTTTAGACAATTTAGAAATCTGGTTTTAAACCTGCAAACTTGTACTTGTAATTGCTTCACATTGTATTTTCTTTTGCATCCTTATTATCCTAATTTAGTCATCAAATCCTTTTTCCAATGCACGTTTTATTGTTTTTCTACTTTGATTATGATGGTGTTGCTTCTTTTCTGTGTTGTTTTTGTCTTTGTAAATTGGACTCGATGACATTGTAAATGAGGGCCACCCCTCAGTGATCTGAAGTATAGAAGTTGATTGAATGAATTAATAAATGATTGTGTGTCCTCGAGTGCACTGCAAGTCTGCAGCTGAAGTAAAGTAAGTCCAGAGGCAACGCCCCCGAGAAGAAAGTTCAAGCCTCGGCGCCTCGCAGCAGATTATTGCGGTTATATTTTATCTGGCCCCTGCGATCGGGTCACTCCTTTTCTCTGCCGCTACTGAACCGTGCACTCGCACACAGTCAGAAGCAATTACAATAGCTCCACAGAGCTCGCTGCCGGTTACGGTTTCTGCCACCTCTTTACGGCCGCTGCCTCTCACTCCCAATCTCTTCTGTCTCTTTGGCTGTCAATAACACAATTATCTGCTTGGAACACGCTGTGTGTTTAAACCGAATGTTGGTGAATAAGTAGACTCACCTCATCCCCAGGGACAGGTTCATGTTGATTTATTACTTCAGGCAATTTTCTCAAAAGTGTTAAACTGCACAATAGACATGAATTCTGAAGTGAGGAATTAACTTAAAGTGTAACTACCGTGTTTTCCCCCCAATGTTTGTGTCTAAGTGACTGATGGGCAACACAGTCTGACATTGGTCCAGTATTAAGCGAGATCGCTGCAGTCAGGTAGTCTAGCTAGCTGTCTGGATTTACCCTGCAGAGATCTGAGGAGCAGTTAACCATAGTCCTCACAAATCCACCGGAGGTTAGAACGGCAACACAAAGGAAGAGGAAGGGTACAGACATCTGGCCGAAATGAGGGACATCCAGCCGAATTTCCGGCAGCAACGGAGCGATCGATATAGACTTTCTAGATATTGACTATGACCTTTTTTTTGTCCCTGTGTGTCTCCAGGGTGCCACTCAAAGTGGAGCAGGCTAACAACGCTCGGGACGCCCTGGCGAAGGCCGTGTACAGCCGCCTTTTCGACCACGTGGTGACCAGAGTCAACCAGTGCTTCCCCTTCGACTCCTCCGCCAACTTCATCGGCGTCCTGGACATCGCTGGCTTCGGTTGGTATCCTTTAAAACCTTCTGTGACTGTTGCAATAACATTTATAAAGTAAAAGTGCGGGCATATTTTAAAGGATTGGTATCGGCGAAAATTAAGCAGCTTCACAGTCTTTTCAGGAGTTCCACTCTACCAGTTAACCCTCTGAGGACGAAAGACACACTGCTTCTGACTGGCTAGTAGTCCTTACCTAGGTACTGTCAGGGCACACCCTCATACTCTGCTTCTGACTGGCTAGTAGTCCTTACCTAGGTACTGTCAGGGTACGCCCTCATACTCTGCTTCTGACTGGCTAGTAGTCCTTACCTAGGTACTGTCAGGGTACGCCCTCATACTCTGCTTCTGACTGGCTAGTAGTCCTTACCTAGCTACTGAGCATGTGCGACTCCCAAAGAGATGGAACAGAAGTGAGATGTCTCACTCGGTAGCTAAAACAGAGAGCTCAACACACAGGTTGAAAATAGGAGCTGCAGCAATGTGCAGTACAACAAAAATATGGTGTTTTTTTTTTTAAATTAAACGATGCAAACCTATTCTGATATAATCTCTAAATACAATTATGAACCTGAAAATGAGCATAATATGAGCACTTTAAGGTTTGTTTTCAAAAGAGATTTTAGGACTTTAAAAAAGTAAACATCCAGGTTTCAGCTTTAGCGCCAAATGATCTCTTTACACATTGCTCCAGAAAAAAATTGGGCGTCACTATACGGAAAGCAGAGTTTGTTCTGAACATTTTGACATGAAACACACGGGGATCAGTTATATGCAAATACTTTAAAAAGGTGAATTTAAGAATATATATGATTAGACCTCAGAGGGTTAAACATCCCTTTGTTGTTTTTTGGCAGAGATTAATATAACAAACACGTTTAACAGTCTGTATCAGAGACATTATTGGACAGACAGTTTGTTTTGTACTGACACACATTATGCTGGCATCAAAAGAGCGTCTCTACACCGTGCATGATTCCATAAAGTAGTGCAACTCGTCCGATTTCCTTTGATTGGGACCTGGCGCAGCGTCTTTAACTGTGTCTCCGTTTCTCTCCTGCAGAGTACTTTGAACACAACAGCTTCGAGCAGTTCTGCATCAACTACTGTAACGAGAAACTGCAGCAGTTCTTCAATGAGCGGATACTGAAAGAGGTGAGAGCTGTCGTTCACCTCGTGTCCATTTGTGGGAGGAAAAAAAACAAACATAAAATCAACCTCCGAGCCATCAGCCAGCACTTACCGACACCGGCAAATCAAAGCAAACATCTCGGAATGACTCAGGACTTTTGATTTATAAGTTGATAAGTGCTTTTTTTTTTTTTTTTTTTAATTCTAAGCACTTATTTTCTAAGAGCATGTGTCGCATTTTTGAACCGAAGTATTAATTTGTCAACGTTCTGACATCTCTGAACATAAAAACAGAAACTTTGATCACTTATTAAAGGAGAGAGGTTCATTCCAAAACATGATTTTTCCCTTTTGAAAGTATGCGTTATGATGATTACTGTTTATTTCTTTATAACCTGGATGATTACCTCCTCTGAAGGTGTTTACCTCACACACAAAAAAAATACATTTTAGATAACACCCAGCTGCAGATACATACTGTAGAAAGTTGTATGTTTCTTTCAGTAAACTTTGTGTCTTAACATTTTGGATTTAAAAACTCTCCAATCACAAACATTTGAAGCCCCCAAAACAACCATTAGTGCCATGAAATCCGACGCTGTCCAAGTCTACAACGTTCCAAATCTCTGTTATGGAAAATAATGATGTTCGATATACAATTTTTCCTTGTAATTCAGGGTCTTCGCATAACGAACTAGAAAGGCACTCGAGTGCTTAAAGCTCTGCCAACGCTGGGCAGTCGTCGGCCTTGGCAGCCGTTCGGGCTGTTTCTGATTAAATAAATTGTGAAAGAAATGCCACTTTTGTTTCTGCTTCAATTGCAAAAGCCAACGTTTCACATTATTAACGAAATAAAATCAGCCGATTCTTGAAGCCATGTCTGTTTGAACTTCGAGCTTCTTAAAGTCCCAGTGTGTAACGTGTTTAGTTGTTCATTATCCAAATCTGTGTTGCCCGTTTACCAACTTTGTCCTTTTTCATGAATATTTACCTCCACCATCAATTCCAAATATTCCTATTGGCTGGAAATTTAACATTTGCATGAACTGGGGTAGACGCTCCATATTCATGCTCCATCTTCGGCCCCTTGGCAAGTTTGAAGAAGGAAACATGGAGGACCACACATATTCAAAATCCAAATTTCAGGAACAGGAGTCTTCTTCTTCTTCTTCGCCCAGAAAAAGAAAAAGGATTTTCGATGCATGAAGGCCAGGGTCCAAAATTGACACAAATCTACCAGCCATGAGCTGGTAAAATATGCAAGTGGCTGCTAGATTTGCTTCACTCACCAGCCAAAATAAACAATGGTTTCTTATTGAGTGGCTGGTCAAAGCTAGCTAGATGGGAGAAATTCCCACACATTGGATCTTTAACAACGAAGCATCATTATAACCTTTTTTTTTTTAATAATCAAAGTTTTTATTGTTTTTCCATGTGAGAAACGGACCACATTTAATAACATGTAACAGCACTGAACACACACTATACAGCAATCTGGGCAAGAAAGAGACTTCAGATACAGTATTAGGGGACCACTAAGGTCTATATAAAAGAGACTTCAGATACAGTATTAGAGGACCACTAAGGTCTATATAAAAGAGACTTCAGATACAGTATTAGGGGACCACTAAGGCCTATATAAAAGAGACTTCAGATACAGTATTAGAGGACCACTAAGGCCTATATAAAAGAGACTTCAGATACAGTATTAGGGGACCACTGAGGTCTATATAAAAGAGACTTCAGATACAGTATTAGGGGACCACTAAGGCCTATATAAAAGAGACTTCAGATACAGTATTAGGGGACCACTAAGGTCTATATAAAAGAGACTTCAGATACAGTATTAGGGGACCACTAAGGTCTATATAAAAGAGACTTCAGATACAGTATTAGGGGACCACTAAGGTCTATATAAAAGAGACTTCAGATACAGTATTAGGGGACCACTAAGGTCTATATAAAAGAGACTTCAGATACAGTATTAGGGGACCACTAAGGTCTATATAAAAGAGACTTCAGATACAGTATTAGAGGACCACTAAGGTCTATATAAAAGAGACTTCAGATACAGTATTAGGGGACCACTAAGGTCTATATAAAAGAGACTTCAGATACAGTATTAGGGGACCACTAATGTCTATATAAAAGAGACTTCAGATACAGTATTAGGGGACCACTAAGGTCTATATAAAAGAGACTTCAGATACAGTATTAGGGGACCACTAAGGTCTATATAAAAGAGACTTCAGATACAGTATTAGGGGACCACTAAGGTCTATATAAAAGAGACTTCAGATACAGTATTAGGGGACCACTAAGGTCTATATAAAAGAGACTTCAGATACAGTATTAGGGGACCACTAAGGTCTATATAAAAGAGACTTCAGATACAGTATTAAGGGACCACTAAGGTCTATATAAAAGCATCCAAAGAGCACTATGTCATGGGACCTTTGAAACACACATAAATGGGCTCCTGGATAGCTCAGTTGGTAGAACGCGCTCCCATATGTAGAGGTTTACTCCTCGATGCAGCGGGCCCGGGTTGGACTCTGACCTGCAGCCTTTTGCTGCATGTTATTCCCCCCTCTCTCCCCCCCCTTTCTTCATCTTCTTCATCTGTCCTATTAAAAATAAAGGCCGAAAATGCCCTAAAAACAAACAAAAATGCGTAAATAATAGTATGGGGGGGGGGAGTTGGCTGAGATTGAATTAGGCTTGATAATAATATTAATTATGGAGCACTAGTCAGTTCAAATAGATGCAAATAAAATAAAATGCAGCAAATGAGACCAGACCAGACCTGGTAGAATCTACCCCTACCATCATTCAGTCTTGCAATAAGATCTTCAAATGAGGCTGTGTCTGTCATTAACTTCAGCCAGTCTGTAAAACTAGGCCTTACTTGGCTTTTCCAGTGTCTGAGAATGATTGGTACTGCAGTGATAAACCCAGCTCGTGTCATAGCGGACAAATCTCTGGTGACAAAAGCATCATTAAAACTTAAATGATATTTTGGATTGTGTTTTTCATTCCGATCATCTTGTAGCAATCAGTGCCTTTTTTTCTCCCTCAAATGTGACCTTAAAACCTCCTCATTTACATACTTGAAGATATTTTGCGCGCAGACATCTGTTGGCAACATCCAGCATGAAAGCCGCAACCTTAAGATGCTCATTTTTGCATGAAAGAGTAATAGCAGAAGGCCTCGTCTAAATGAGAGCTGGAACGCCCTGCGGGCGGAACCACGGAGTCGTCATCGCCGCCGTCGTTGCCCTCATTAGACGGATGGCGTTGCACGCCGCCGATATCGTTATGGATTCTCATGAGAAATGTCTGCTTTGCATTCCAGGAGCAAGAGCTGTACCAGAGGGAGGGGCTCGGAGTCAACGAGGTCCACTACGTCGACAACCAGGACTGCATAGGTATGGAGACGCCGCTGGTCATTCAGAGCATTCATTTATTTTGCTTAACAGATATTTAGAACATACACATACAGACACTTAAAGCTCTAGTGCGTTGGTAACTTTTTGGTATTATTGAACCTCTGTTACAAGTAATCAAGCCATTACCAAATTAGTTGCTACAAAGCTAATTAAGACTATCAGCTCCACAGTGCAGTACAACAAAAACATGGTGTTTTTTGAAAATTAAACCACAGAAACCTATTCTGATATAACCTCTAAATACAATTATGAACCTGAAAATGAGCATAATATGAGCACTTCAAGATGTATTTCTGACTTGAGTGTTTGCTCTGCTTCTGCATTGCATGCTTGACTCTGTGTATGTCTAACTTAAAGTCACATGCTCTCTCAGACAACGCTCTCGAGTTTCTGCCTGTGGCTTTGGAGCGTTGTTGCGGCTGCTGGTTTTGCTTTGTATTTAATTTTCTCGCTCGGGGGTTTGTGCGCTTCCAATCCTGTTGAGCTACACCGGAGAAGAAGTTGTGTTTACGAGCCCCGAGCGGCCGCACGCTGCTCATGATTGGCCTTAATGTGCCGCTGGCTGCGAGCCCTCGGTCTTAGCGAGAACCGTTTGACACCCCCCCCCCCCCTCCCCCCGGAGCCTGTGTGGACCTTTTGTGAAGGCAAAGTGATGAAGCCCCAGAGCATGTGAACCCGTGTCCTGAGTGAAACGTGTCTCCATAAACAGGGAGGCAGATGGATGGGAGGTGATTTAGAGGGGAAGGAGGTTAATTAGGCTGTGTTTTTTTGCTGATGTCCAGCTCTGTGAAATGGCATCAATAAGAGATGCTTAACTACAGCGGAGTCCGCTGGAGGGAGGGGAGGGAGGGAGGGAGGGAGGCAGCAGTTGGCTCCCCCAGACTGTTTGCAGTGGGCTCTGTTTGCATTGGATCGAAAACTCTAGATTACTAAAAATGTATGTGTT
>NC_041348.1:30547632-30765132 GCF_004354835.1 Perca flavescens
TTTAAAGTGCTCATATTATGCTCATTTTCAGGTTCATAATTGTATTTAGAGGTTATATCAGAATATGTTTACATGGTTTAATTTTCAAAAAACACCATATATTTGTTGTACTGCACATTGCTGCAGCTCCTCTTTTCACCCTGTGTGTTGAGCTCTCTGTTTTAGATACAGAGTGAGACATCTCACTTCTGTTCCATCTTTGTTGGGAGTCGCACATGCTCAGTAGCTAGGTAAGGACTACTAGCCAGTCAGAAGCAGAGTATGAGGACGTGCCCTGACAGTACCTAGGTAAGGACTACTAGCCAGTCAGAAGCAGAGTATGAGGGCGTGCCCTGACAGTACCTAGATAAGGACTACTAGCCAGTCAAAAGCAGAGTATGAGGATGTGCCCTGGCAGTAGCTAGATAAGGACTACTAGCCAGCCAGAAGCAGAGTATAAGGGCGTGCCACGCTAGCAGCTAGGCGAGCATTAGCGAATATTTGCCAACTGTAGCAGGGACATTGTCTTCAAAAATGAATTCAACCCATGCCGCTCTTCTGTCGTCTGCGGCTGGGACATGATGGAGTGTTTTGTGCTCGTCTTTACAGCCGACAACAGAACACTTTCCGTGGTGCTTCGACATGGTGTCTCCTAAACTGGTGCTTGTACCTGGTGGGTGGAGACATAGACACTACGTATGCTCTGATGGGAGGGGGTGGGCAAGATACATTCAGAAACCGTATCTCACTCAAAACAGAATGGATGTTTTTTTTTTCCAAGTTTGTATGTGTGTGTGGAGGCACCAGAGACACAAAATAACACCCCAAATCCCAGAAAAAGTGATTTTTTTTTCATAATATGGGCACTTTAAAGCCTTGAGTTTGGACTTTGGCGAGAGGGAGAAGCGAGGGGGGCCATAATTTACCAAATAAACATCCTGCTGTATTGATGAAGACTTGAAACTAGCGATGGAGAACATATGTTTACCAAAGTAATAAACCAAGTGAGAAACAGGGTCTTTTTCTCAAAGACTTCTATAGAAACAGACTTATTTTTGTTTTTATAAAGGTTATTTTTTTGGCATTTAGGCCTTCATTGTGACACTATATATGGGCTCTCGCTCTATGACTAGGCCACCCAGGCACCCAGACAGACTTCTTTTTTGGAGCCAGTGGAGCCTACTGCTGGAAATTTAAGGAGCTTCAGCGTTGGCTTTGCTTTTCAGACCCGGCGGCTGCCGCTTGCCTGTTTCTCAAAAAGAACATCACTCAATGAATCTTGTCAACTTTGTTTGACAGCCCTAAGAGGTATTATATTTTTACAGTACTATGCCATTTGGATCCTTTTATCATTATGTTTTTTCTGTGTTATCTCAGTTCTGTTCCCATTAAAACGTTGAGTAAGTTTTAAGTAGATTTCCACAAACAAAAAAGTAGGCAATATTAAATGTGAGTCAGTGAGTGTTATCCACTTCTCTTATGCTAATGTGCTCGACAGATGTGACAAGATAACACAATAAATGGAGCCCCATCTCTGGTCCATTGTGACATTTCATCGCTGCTTCCCACATAAGATGGCATTTTTTATTTTAATGAATGAATTAGTCTCTTCTGACCCGCACGTATCCTGCTGTGTTTTCGTCAGTGTCTATGGTGACTGAGAGGGATGTGACAGCAACCAAGGGGTCCTAAACGTTGGAGCTTGCATGTTATTCTATTAATTCTACACCATGGAAATGATCTTTTCATCAGCCTTTTATCACCTAACAACACACTTGCTGTACTGTCGCAGTAAAGTATGAAATCTTATTTGGGATAATGAGGCTTTCAGTTCCGTGTCAGGTTTAAAAAAAATGTTTTCATTGAAAAGCATTTTAAGGCACATGTTTTAGCTTTTTATCTCTTTGGGACTATTTTTGTCCACTGGCCTGTCAGTGAAGATTATAAAGTACGCTTTGCAGAAAGACAGACTCTTTATTATTATTTAGGGCTTGGTTAAAATAATTGATTCTCCAATTAAAATCCATCTTTGTTTGATTGATCTGACATCAGTTAATAAAATCCTGATATCTATTTTTTTAATCTGTCAGTTCTTAATGTAAACGTGCATGTGTAGGTGTGTGCGTACGTGTGTGCATGCGTGCGGTCTAGCCTATATCTCCATGTTCTGTAGTAGTGGTGGCATTTTACTTGATGTGCCATATGGAAGATGAGCTGTGTTGTACTCAGCCATAGTTGAGGCTTGCATATCCAGATGCCCTTTAAAATGATGAGTGACTGTTGTCTCTCTGCATATCAGGTCAGGTATGTCATTTGCTTTGAAATTAGAGCTGCACCGATTACAACTTTCTAGGCCGATTCCGATTTCCGATTTTTCATTGAGTTTGACCACTTTACAGCACACACAAATATTTATTTTCTGTCTTTTCTTTAATAGAAAATTTTACATTTTGCATAGAACATAGAACATTTTGTGAATAGATAATCGATCGCTATAAAATAGAACTATTTAAATGACTCCTGGTGTGGGAAATTCACACACATCTAAAGTGCAATGTTATGGAAGAACCAGTTCCTTCTTTTCACATCCAATATCCAACAAAAGAAAAGTGATATATTAAGCAAACTAAACTTCTGTATTTATGAAAACAGGTAATAGCAATAAAATAATATATAAATAGCAAATACAAATAAAATATAGCCTTGCAGTTTAAAGATATTTCTCAAAACACACACATAGGCCTGTTTGAACGTCAGCAGTAACATTACCTGAAAACGGCGTGTAGTTCCTTTATGTGTCATTGGGCATAAATATGAACACTACCGTTGCTGTCAACAGGCTTATCTGCTAACGTTAGCTACTGACGGTTATCTCGGAATAATCCAGCAAATAGACGGTACCCTAGTGTGCCGTTACCTGAAACAGATGATTTAACGTCACCGACATTTCATAAACCGCTGATTGAGCGGCAGTGCGGCACTGCTACATGCATATAGTGGAAATCCTGCATATGCACGTGTGGTGCTGATGTTGTGCGATGTAAATCATGTGTCGCCCGAGTGAATTTGACCGGCATAAAATCGGCATATGTCAGACTGACCGGCAGGTAGCCGGTCATGGCCGGTGACATGAAAATCGGCCAATTCCGGTCACCAGCCGGTCAATCGGTGCATCTCTATTTGAAATAGTTGTAGGACTTGTAGCATCTTTCAAGCATTTTCTGGAGACTTCTTTTTGTCCCATCTTTTGGGAGGAAGCTTCAGTGGCATCTGTGATGATGGCTTAATTAATTGCCATTCTTTGGCTTACTTGTTGGCTGGTTGTCTATTATTTTCCTCCTTCAGTGCTCGCCAGGGGGACAGCGAAGGGAGGTCCTCTGGGAGCTCCAGCACCAAATGTTTATCGACTTCCCCAAATCTTTTAGATTTTTAAAATAACTTGGGCTTGGGCTGGGACTGACTGGTCAGTATGAAACTAAAAGACCTAAGGAATCCATTGGGACCACCAAGGGAGGCTACATTTTGGCGAGGGAGGCATAGTGTGTTCATGTTAAATAAAAAGTTCATTGATCTATATGCTTTTAATGTAACATTAATGCTTTTAAAAATGCACCAGGTTAGAGGGAACCTTATACAATTGTCTTTTATATCCAATCAAATCGATACCCAGCCCTATTCAACTTTCTGTTGTTCCCCCTCAGTCTCTCTGACTGG
Source organism: Perca flavescens (assembly GCF_004354835.1). Lineage (NCBI taxonomy): Eukaryota > Metazoa > Chordata > Actinopteri > Perciformes > Percidae > Perca > Perca flavescens. The sequence goes on from NC_041348.1 coordinate 30,551,326, forward strand.
AACGGCAAATCAATAGAGCAAAAGTTACATAATTACTGGAGAAATATCGCCATTCATTACGTGAACTCTACTGAAAATAGGTTTCAAGATTAGTAATGCTGTGCACGCCAAATTCGTACCCTACCTATCTTATGTCACTGAAAAATAGAAACATCAGACAGTTTCTGCCTCTCTTTAGGTGGCAGGATTGAAAAATGAATCATCCTCAGCATTTGTTGTGTTCTGGTTTCAGAATGGGGAAGACGGTTGGAGAGCAATTAGATACAAAGTTTTTGTCTGTTTGGGTTTATCGTTGTGTTTTGATCTGGGTTTGTTCCTCTTTTCTTCTTTTCCAACATCCTGTTAATAGGGAACACAAGTTGTATTGATTTGTATCGCCTCCCTTGTACAAGATGATTGTTTATTTCTGCAGACACAACCTCAGGCAATGGGAATGTATTCTTTCTTTCTCTTTACTGGGCCTTTAATGGGGGAAAAATGCATTATTTAATGCCAGTTAGATGTGCCCCACATAAACGCAAGCTATAGCATTCTTAGACAACTTGAGTAATGGCTACCAGCACTTCACAGTTATAGTCAAAATAACTTTGGCATTTTAGGTTGAGCTACTATTTCACTGGCCTACAAATCTGCTACGAGCTAACTTCTATCATCCCGAGCACCGTGTAGAGCAAAGATCTTCAACAGGGGGTCCGGTACCCCTAGGGGGGTCCTCAGAGTCAATGCAGGGGGCCGCCAAATTATTATTAATTTTTTTAATTTTTTTTGAAAATTAGAAAAGTTTCCTGGCCTATAGGTAAGATAGTCACTAAGGTAGCCATCCACAGATACAGTTCATCCTAAGGATTCACTGTGCCACATGTGTTATGTATGAAGGCTTTAGGCGGACCTACTTTAGGGGTGGCAGTAGCTCAGTCCGTAGGGACTTGGGTTGGGAACCGGAGGGTCGCTGGTGCATGAATACCTTCTGAGAATGTGAGTGTGTATTTCAGGCCTGTGTCCTGTTGAATTCTAACTGAATTTTCCCCACTGGGTATGAATAAAAAGTATATTTTTGCTGCTCTCTGCTCCGTCTCTCTTTCAGTTAAGGGGTCCTTAGCTTAAAAAACACTGAAGACCTTTGGTGTAGAGACATGTACACACTCTGTATTTATTAAGTTTGCAGAGCTGCTTAACTTAAAGGTCCCATGGCATGAAAATTTCACTTTATGAGGTTTTTTAACATTAATATGAGTTCCCCCAGCCTGCCTATGGTCCCCCAGTGGCTAGAAATGGTGATAGGTGTAAACCGAGCCCTGGGTATCCTGCTCTGCCTTTGAGAAAAGGAAAGCTCAGATGAGCCGTTTTGGAATCTGCTTGTTATGAGGTCATAACAAGCAAGGTTACCTCCCCTTTCTTTGCTTTGCCCACCCAGAGAATTTGGCCAACCCATGAGAGAGAGACATCATGGCTTTCAAACGAGAAAAGTGGGAGTTGGTCAAGGCCACACCCCCACCCTCCACCTTGCCCCCCCCACTCTCCTCCTCAATAGCTACAGACACAGAAATGACACATCCTAAGGAAAGCTCATTGTGGGACTGGCTCTAGTGGCTGTTGTTCTGCACCAAAGCTGAATTTCAGGAAAGAGACTTCAGATACAGTATTAGGGGACCACTAAGGTCTATATAAAAGAGACTTCAGATACAGTATTAGGGGACCACTAAGGTCTATATAAAAGAGACTTCAGATACAGTATTAGGGGACCACTAAGGTCTATATAAAAGAGACTTCAGATACAGTATTAGGGGACAACTAAGGTCTATATAAAAGAGACTTCAGATACAGTATTAGGGGACCACTAAGGTCTATATAAAAGAGACTTCAGATACAGTATTAGGGGACCACTAAGGTCTATATAAAAGAGACTTCAGATAAAGTATTAGGGGACCACTAAGGTCTATATAAAAGAGACTTCAGATAAAGTATTAGGGGACCACTAAGGTCTATATAAAAGAGACTTCAGATACAGTAGGGGCCACTAAGGTCTATATAAAAGCCTCCATAAAAGCCTCCAAAGAGCACCATGTCATGGGACCTTTAAGCAGTCATCGCTGGAGAAAATGTAAAAATGAATCCAGCCACTGTTTAGAGCAGTCTGCATCACTGCCAAGTACATTTAAAGAGCAGGAATTTGGCCCAGAAGAAAATACAGTTTCGTACTAGAATCCAAACTATGAGAAACTGTCTACTAGTTTATTTCCCAAATCCACTGATTGGATTAACTTTCACAACTTCAAATACACAGCATGTTAGCAAAGGAGAACTCAAATATTTTCGGCTTTTTTTTTTTTGGTGATCCGTGTTGTTTAAGGGGCGGCTGTTGCTTAGGTGGTAAGACACTGAACCCCGAATTGCTCCCGATGCTGCGCCATCGGTGTGTGGATGTTTATCTGATGATCAGGTGGCAACTAGTATAGCAGCCTCGGCCACAGTGAATGAATGTGTGCGAACGGTGAAGGGTTCCTGTACTATGTAAAAGTACAGTGAGTAGTTGTTAAGACTTTATAAAGCACTATATAAATAATCTATTTACATTTAAAAGAAATCTGTTCAATAAGAGCAAGACAGCATGAGCCACGCTACTTACAAAACATTCCTGCATCCCGTACATATAATTTAACAACGCTGAGCAAATGGGGCCGAGGAACAACTGCATATACTCTCATCTCCTTCATCTAAAATGTTTGTCTGATGCTGTCATATGTCAACACTTTGACTAGCGTTAGCTTGGAGAGCTAATTCACCTGTTGGGCCACAAACTAAAGAAAATGACACCACCCAATCTAAAGAAAATGACACCACCCAAACTAGCAGTCAGCCCGACCGGCGGTGACTAGGGGTGGGAGATATTGACAAAAATGAATATCTCTATATATTTTTTTCAATATCTCGATATCGATATTCAGACGATATTTTTGAAATCCTTCTAGAAGTTAAAAGAAACCCTGTTTGGAGGCTATTTCAGTGGTTCTCTTGGGAAAATGTACAAGCAAGATGAAATCATAACAATAAACAAAGGGCTCTGTTCTGTATACATGGCCAGTGTGTTCTTCCCTCTAATAACACAATCTACATGCTAGGAGAAAGCTGGAGGGGAACAGACTTTAAGGACACCTTGTTAAAGTCCCCTGTATCCCGTATCCAGGTGATCGCGCTGCAGTTTGTTCACTATGGTTAGCAGTGAACCAAACTTTTGCTAACGTTAGCATCGGGGGCTATGTAGACGGCAGTGTGTGGTTTTCATAGTAAATAAATTGGTCAGTATACAGTGGGGGAAATAAGTATTTGACCCCTTGCTGATTTTGCAGGTTTGCCCACTTACAAAGAATGCAAAAATCTACAATTTTAATCATATGTACATTCTAACAGTGAAAGACAGAATCGCAAAGAAATTCCAGAAAATCACATCATATGAATTTATTAAAATTGATAACCATCTGATGAGGAAAAACAAGTATTTGACCCCCTGGACAAACAGCATGTTAATATTTTGTAGAAAAAGCCATTATTGGCCAGCACAGATGTCAAATGGTTTTTATAGTTGGTGACAAGGTTTGTGCACATTTCGGCAGGGATGTTGGCCCACTCCTCCCTGCAGACAGCCTCCAAATCATTCAGGTTCCGAGGTTGTCGCCTGGCAACTCGAATTTTAAGCTCCCTCCAAAGATTTTCAATCGGATTCAGGTCTGGAGACTGGCTAGGCCACTCCAGAACCTTGATGTGCTTCTTCTTCAGCCACTCTTTTGTTGCTTTGGCGGTGTGCTTAGGGTCGTTGTCGTGCTGAAACACCCATCCTCGACCCATCTTCAGCTCTCTCACTGAGGGAAGGAGATGTCAGTCCAGAATTCCACGATACATGGCCCCGTCCATCCTCCCCTCAATACGATGGAGTTGTCCCGCCCCTTGGCTGAAAAAGCACCCCAAAGCGTGATGTTGCCACCACCATGCTTGACGGTGGGGATGGTGTTCTTTGGGTTGTACTCGGTGTTCTTTGCCCTCCAAACACGACGAGTTGAGTTGAGGCCAAAAAGTTCTATTTTGGTCTCATCTGACCACATCACCTTCTTCCAGGCCTCTTCTGAGTCGTCCAGGTGGTGAATGGCGAACTTCATGCGGGCCTGTACATGTTTCTTCTTGAGCAGGGGACCTTGCGTGCGCTGCAGGATTTCAATCCATGACGGGCGTAGTGTGTTACCAACCGTTTCTTTTTGTAACTGTGGTCCCAGCTGCCTTCAGTTGATTCATCAGTTCCCCCCTTGTGGTTTTGGGATGATTCCTCACGTTCGCATGATCAGGGACACCCCACGAGGCAAGATCTTGTGTGGAGGCCCAGACCGAGGGAGGTTGGCGTTGGTGTGGTGCTTCTTCCATTTCCTGATAACTGCACCGACAGTTGATCTTTTCTCTCCAAGTTGCTTTCCGATTCTCTTGTAGCCCATCCCAGCCTTGTGCAGATCAACAATCTTGTCCCTGATGTCCGTAGAGAAAGCTCTTTGGTCTTGCCCATGGTGGTGATGTTGGATGCTGGTTGTTTGGGTGTTGACAGGTGTCTTTTATACAGGTAACGAGGTGAGGCAGGTGTATTTGATGTAGATAATTGGTTCGGATTGGGGCTGTGTCTTAAAGAAAGACTAACTGGCTTGTAGGAGCCAGAATACTTGCTGTTTGTCCAGGGGGTCAAATACTTGTTTTTCCTCATCAGATGGTTATCAATTTTAATAAATTCATATGATGTGATTTTCTGGAATTTTCTTTGGGATTCTGTCTTTCACTGTTAGAATGTACATATGATTACAATTGTAGATTTTTGCATTCTTTGTAAGTGGGCAAACCTGCAAAATCAGCAAGGGGTCAAATACTTATTTCTCCCACTGTATTACCAATAGGGTTCCAGGTCAGGTGAGCCGTGCTGGGCAACGATCCTGCAGTTGGTACTCCATTTGTGTGCACAAAAATGCAGTCCTCCGCCTCTGGTCGGGCCGGAGTTATTTTCTCATCCTGCCGTTAGATAGCTAGCTTGGCGTGCTAGCGCCGACAACAACCTGGAGGGCTCCGTCAGGCTATATCCTCCGGGATGTTATGAGCCGCCTGGAAGGCTCTCGTAACGGCTGTGTTGTATCGTGGTCCTGTATTGATTAGTTCAGTGTGTTGTATCGTGGTCCTGTATTGATTAGTTCAGTGTGTTGTATCGTGGTCCTGTATTGATTAGTTCAGTGTGTCGTATCGTGGTCCTGTATTGATTAGTTCAGTGTGTCGTATCGTGGTCCTGTATTGATTAGTTCAGTGTGTTGTATCGTGGTCCTGTATTGATTAGTTCAGTGTGTTGTATCGTGGTCCTGTATTGATTAGTTCAGTGTGTTGTATCGTGGTCCTGTATTGATTAGTTCAGTGTGTTGTATCGTGGTCCTGTATTGATAAGTTCAGTGTGTTGTATCGTGGTCCTGTATTGATTAGTTCAGTGTGTCGTATCGTGGTCCTGTATTGATAAGTTCAGTGTGTTGTATCGTGGTCCTGTATTGATTAGTTCAGTGTGTTGTATCGTGGTCCTGTATTGATTAGTTCAGTGTGTCGTATCGTGGTCCTGTATTGATTAGTTCAGTGTGTCGTATCGTGGTCCTGTATTGATTAGTTCAGTGTGGCTGTACGTACTGTACCGACAGGAGAGCCGCTGCACAATCACGCGCTGCCATCTTTGTAGACATGAGTGAACGTCATAACGCGCAGGGTAAGAGCTAGTAGCAGCTTACTCTCGTGCGGGACGATCGTGATTTTGTACAAAAAATACAGTCAAACAAACCCCTACAGTATTAAAATCGCAACATATAATTGTTTAGAAGGTTATAGTGTACGTTGTTTTCTTTTTAACTTCCTTCAGCTCTTTTCATGTGTGGGGGGTCGGATTGTACAAATTATGAAATATTCGATATCCCAATTTTGCATATCGTTCAGTCAACAATTTGGATATTATCGTCTAAACGATATATCGCCCACCTCTAGCGGTGACGTGTTGCTGCTCCTAACGCTAGATTTGGTTTATCAAAGACGCTAGCTAAGCAACGCGGGATAGAAAGTAAGCCCAGCAGAGACCACAGATTGTTCGGACCTCCATATTTAAATATATAGCCTATCTTTAAACATTACGTAAAGTTACGGACGAAAATTACAGAAATAAACAGTTTCCGCAATTCAAATCGACGATTTGTCTAACCAAAAGTGATTTTTGTGTTAGCCCGATGTCACAGTGATTCAGTTTATAATCTAGAGATGGTCTGATACCAAAGTTCAGAACTGTATCTGGAAGTCAATCCAGCAACTTGTTATCTAATTGATTGGAAGAGAATGAGGCATTTGAGTGACCTTAAATGGGGATGTTGGTTGCTGGGATGTCCAATGAGAAGTGTGGGGGTTTATTTTGTGGCTATGGGTAAAAGGACCTAATGCTGAAGGAAGGGCAGTCATTTTCTGCCAAAAAATACTCAGGGTCTTTCGATTGAATAAAGATCTTATTATTGCACCGTCCGGTCTCCCCTGAAGATTCTTTAATTCGACAAATCTGCCTAAGAAAATCCACAACGGTACAGAAAAAGGTTCTCGGTTTCTTTACATGGTAAGTAATGAGTAACGGCTACAGTCGACTTTGCAAAAACGTGTTGACGTGTAGAAATGAGCAGCTTTGAAACCTCCCAGTGTTGATGTTTGTAGAGTCACGGACACTTTCCTCCCTGATCAAAGAGCTTGTTAGCTCGGTGGGGTGACCCGCTGTCGCTGAGGTGAGCACGGCTCGATCAGATTTAGGGAAAATGGCCGAGGAATGGATGGACAATTAGTCGAGGATCAAAGCCGTCCTCCAGCCCTCCGAGTGCACCTCTCTCATTAGCCGTCTAACCAGGAAGGTAAATGAGATCGGTGGATCAAAGTCGCTTTATGAAACGTCAAAATCACATGCTTATAGTCCTGCAGAAATGCACACACCGAAGACATACAAATCAGGTTCTTAAAGGGGCGCTATGCAGTTTTGGCTATTTCTTCGCTGTTTTCTTCACTTTTCGCTCGCAGGTTTCTCTCTAGAGCTCCCCCTACAGCTTCGGAATAGATATTTGGCAGCTCCTATGTTTACTTGTGTCTGACTCCTCGCTCGGTCAGTCTGCCATTTCCTCTTCCTCTGTTCCTCCGACAATGCTTTCCTATCTTTCTGCTTCTTTGGCCGGCAGCTCGCCGGATGGATGGCTAACAGAAACAAAGTACTTTCCCCCAGGAGAGCCAGGATTTCCTAAACCCAACCTTTATTGTTTTCCTAAGCGTGTGACATTGGTCACCGTTGGATTTTTGTAATTTTTTTGTGTTACTAAAGCAGTTCCCAGTGTTCTTTTACTAAACCCAACCTTTTTTCCTTTTCTTTTTACACGCGTGATGTTCTTGCGATAGCACGGCACGTTCTCGGCGACGTGGTGTGTGTGTTTACATCCTCTGTATACAGCGCAGACATACACACGGATAGCTCAAAATGCGTACAGATAACACAGCAAAAAAAAGACAGAAAGTGCCGTGTATGTTTAACGCAAAGTCATGATGTCGAACAGTTGAAAACTGGGGTCACATTGCTTCAAAATGCTGCACACAATTTCTTGATAACTTGACTGATAATCTCCTATTGTCACATATTGTTTTCTGTTTTTTAAATAACTAGTAACCGACTGTAGTGCTACCCCTCTAATATAGAAATCAAATCAAATTTCTAGGAGTTATTATAGATGATAAAATTACTTGGAACTCTCATATTAAATACTTAATCACTAAAATATCAAGAAGCACTGCAGTAATTGCAAAAGTAAAGCATATTTTAAACATCAAAGCTCTGCATACTTTATAGTGTTCTCTAATCTTGCCCTATTTACATTATTGTTCTGTGGTATGGGGTAGTACTTATAAAAGCACATTAAAACCAATAGTAATGGTGCAAAAAAGAGCTATCCGACTAATTCATAAAGTTGGGTTTTTGGACCATACAAACTCATTATTTTTAAAATCTAAGATCATGAAGTTTTATGACATTGTTGAGTTCCAATCGATACAGATGCTATATAAAGCAAGGCACAAATTGTTACCAAGCCAAATACAAGGAGGGTTCCAAGAACGTACTGGTGGTTATGAATTACGTGATGATTTAAACTTTAGGACGCAGAAACATAGTACAACTTTGAAAAGTTTTAGCCTTACAGTCAATGGGGTGCATTTCTGGAATAAGTTGGAGATGGAGATGAAACGATGTCCAAATATCAACCTTTTTAAATATAGACTTAAACAAAAGATTTTTGAAAAGTATAAAGAAGAAGAAATGATTTGCCATTAGGAGTATTTTTACCATGATCGGATATTGGACCTTTTTTAAATATAGACACAAACAAATGATTTTTGAAAAGTATAAAGAAGAAGAAATGGTTTGCTATTAGGAGTATTTCTACTATGATCAGATATTGGAAGTGTATATAATCCATTTTTGTTTTGTTTTGTATTTTTTTTGATTGTTATATTGTTTGTCTGATGTTGTTTCGTTGTGTTGTTTTCCACTATGTTTTTTTTGTATTATTGTGAAATGAGAAATTTTATTGTATTATTTTTGTGTGTGAGGGGGGGCGCTTATAAGCTCTTTTGCTTCTGCCCACTCCCTTTGAGCTGAATGGTTACTGCTCAAATAAACAAATAAACTAAAATCCAATTAGAATCCTTCTTTATGGTGTGCGTTTGCATACCCAGCACTTGCTAGTCTGTTTTTCTTTTTCTTTCTTTCTGCCGCAACGAGAGTCAGACGCATGTTGGATGACTAAAGATTAGCATACAAGTTGATTGACTTTGTCTTAAATAGTCATAGCAAGATTCTCTTTATGAACCCCATGGTTTCGTTTATATGGGCAGGGAGAACCAAGGGTAACTAGGTGAGAGAAGAGAGGAAAAGAACGACGCGTTGTCGGTCAACGGTATAGCTTTTTTGTCAGCTTTTGGCATTTCTGCTCTATGCCGTCTCTCTAAGTGGTAAAACACTGTAAATAAATAGTGTGGTTTGGTCTTTGGGGGAACTATGCTGTCATATCAGTTGTCTCCAGATGTGACAGAAGTGACCTCCTCTCTGTGACTGTCGCTGCTTCGTGAGACCATTTAACAAAAAGGAAAATAACCATCCACCCCAGTGGACCTCTTGGGTTGCTGATGCCGAGATAAACTTTCAGAAAACAAAAAGAAGCATCACTTTTTCCCTACCGTATGTTTGTGTGTTCTTCCTCCTCCTCGGGCAGTCTAGATGTCAAGATATGAGTGCAGAGAACGCCGACTTGGATGAGATTGGATCGATTTTCTGTCAGTTTAATCAGTGGATTGCCAGCAAACTGCCTTGAAAGAGACGGTCAGGGGAAAAAATAACACTGCAAGAGGACGCTTGTACAAGACAGAGGCTGGGGAAGAAAAAAAAGAGGAAAAATCAATTCCTGGGAGCTGTTGTCTGCTCTGGACTAACAGGAGGGGATGGTGGTGTGTGGTCGTTTTGTAAGTGAGCCTGAAGCACACTGTGCTCCTACTCACTTCAGTGGAGGGCCTCCAGGTATCATTTGGTACGCTGCACTTTAAAGGAGAGTCGCATCACAAGAGGTAACTTTACTTAACCAAAAGCAAGGACAAATACTATTAAACGAATGGCTATGTATAAAGTAGTCTCGCTTTGTCTAGTCCACATGGGATGGAAGAAAAATGTGCTCTGGTTTATTGGCATTTCTTTAATCGAATCACTTGAGTAAAGCCCCCCCCTCCTCCTCCATGCGGCTGCTAGTAGCCAAGGAGGACACGGAGGATTAAAACAACATGGACTCTTCAGAAGAGGTCATTATCTTCACTCGAGTTTCTGCGTGCGAAAGTTGCCGGATGCCACAATCTTCTGAACATAGCCATACTGAGAAATCCAGAGAGAGTTGTGTGGAGCTGATAGTCTATTTAGCTTTGTAGCAACTCATTTGGCAACGGCTTGAATGTAACGGACGTTCATTAATATCGAAAAGTTGCGCACTAAAACTTTAACATCAAACTGGACTTTGCAGTTCTGTTGGACAGACCGAAGAGTGAAGTTGCATTCTGGGTCAACGCAGGCTGAACTTCTGTGCATTCAGATGGCAACACTGTGCCTCTCTCTGACGGAGTATTGCTGTGGAGAGGAGGCTGAAGCTTCTCACTCACGCTGTGGGCTCTCTTTTCCACTCTGCTGACAAATCAATCTCTGTTCTTGATCAGAAAATGACTGCCCTACACACTCCCAGGCCGAGCACAGCTTCATTATGTACTCTTTGTCAGCTTCTCCCTCACTCTTTCCACTTGCACTGCCTCACTCTGTTTATCTCTGTCGCCCTCTCTCCCTTTTTTTAAATCCATCTCTTACCCGTCAAAGTTTTTCTTTCTCTGCCTTTTGCATTTTCTATGGAGCTCTGTTCTTTCCCTTCTATTTACCTAGATGCATCTCCTTTTCTCTATATTTTCCACCCTTGTATTATTTCGGAAAGCATCTGATACTGCCTAAAATGCTGTTGTTGGTGTCGGAAAGTACGCAAGTCTATGCACCTATCTGATACCGCGTAATTTAGCCCCGAAAAAAAGGAGAAAACGGCCATCACGTTAGCTCTCTGCTAGCTCTTTAGCAGACAAGACCGGAAATCAATTTTATCCCACTCTAAAAAACTGTAGCCTACACAGCAAGTTGCGCTAGCTTCTGTATTTAGGGTGGTGAAAAAGAATTGGTTTCCGGTTTGGTCTGCTAATGAGCTTTAAAATTGATTGATCGGTATCGGGAAGGAAACAATGTTTTCAGAACATCTCAAGTGGGTTCAACAGGGTAAAAATATCAAATATATGAACACCACCTGGGAAAAAAAAGTTTGAAGTAACTTCATCAGAGTTACAAACAGTTAGTCGCAGAAGGTTGAGAGCTAATTAGCAGCTTTAATTAGGCGTTAAAAGAGTTCTAGCAATCAGCCCTTTGATATGTCACTTTTCAAAGCACCACGAAGCTACTCCTAGAGCGTGAGAGATCAAATAATTTGTTCTCAAACTGCAGGAGTGTCAGTCCCTCAAAAAGGTGTCCAAGAAGTTTTTATTGTTTGCAAAATCATGACAAAAACTGTAGTTTGTGTGTGTGTAAAGGGTGTTAGATGGGTGTTTTCTTTCTCACTGGTTTGAAGTCGGTTGGGCTCAGTTGGAGAGATTTGCGTGCATCTTTGCGTGATTTTCTTTTTATACATAGTCTTGAGCAGTGATGAAAGGAGCCTGACAGAGAAATACTTTAATTGCCATGACTGCTTTACTGGAATTGTTGTGAATCAGACAAACAAGGAACTTATGACATTTGTGGACAGAGTTGGTGCATTAATGGGCAACAGTTCTGATAATCTATTCATTGTTTAGGTCAGTTATCAAGCAAAAATTTTAACTATTCAGCAGTTCAAGGCTCTTAAATGTAAGGATTTGCTGCTATTTCTTGTCTTGACATCACAGTAAACTAGGGCTGTGCTCGATTGAAGAAATTCTTATTAGACTAACACTCATTCAATTGTATCGAATAATTGATTAGTTGATTTAATTGACAGATCTGTAAATCTGAGTTTCTCAAAGAGTCATGCAAAAGCACCACTTTAATCCGCTGTTTACCAGAGATGTGCTCGTACGTTTTTTGGAAATAAGTCATTCAGCATGAAAAAAGCATCAAACATGACTAATCGACTAAAGAAATCTAAGTTGACTAAGACCAAAACAACCGATTAGTCTCCTAATCGACTAAGAGGGAGCAGCCCTGCAGTAAACTAAATAACTTTGGGTTTTGGACTGTTGGTCAGACATCATTGGTCCTTTGTCTTTCTTTGTGTTGGCATTTTAAACTCCGGTGGATTTCTGAGGACTGTTAACTGCTCCTCAGATCAATGCAGGGTAAATCCAGACTAAAACTACTTTTGAACATACACATGTTCCACCAAATCAAGTTCCTTCCCGAGACTATTTAGCAGCGGCTCAGCACGGAGCTTAGCGCCGCCCATGACGATTGTGATTGGTTTAAAGAAATGCCAAGATGCCAGAGCACCTTTTTCTCCCATCCCAGAATGTTGTGTGGAGTAGCCAGACCCTCCTCCACAGAGCTGTGGAGGAAAGTCTGGAAAAGTGAGACTATGTCGGACAAAACAACATATTTCAAGTAGGGCTGCCACCTCTTAGTCAATTAGTCGACTAATCGGCCGTTTTGGTCTTATTTGACTAAGATTTCTTTAGTCGATTAGTTATTTTTTATGCTTATTCATGCTTAATTACTTATTTCCAAGAAACTCATGAGCATATTTATACATGGGTTTCTCTGCAACGTCATCACTGCTTGCGCACGCAACCGGGGGGCAGAAAGAAGAAAGAAAGAAAGAAGTGTTTTGTGTAGCTAGCTAGCTAGCTAGTAGAGGCATAGCATAAGTCAAAATGCCAAGGAGTTGTTGCGTAGTTAATTGTACAAACAGAGCCAGTGATGGGTGACTGATGTTTAACATACCTAGGGGGAAGCATGCTTTTGCCAAAAACCGGCGGAGGTTATGGCTTCAAGCCATAAGAGGGGCAGATTGGGGTCATATGCAAGCTGGCTCGCATTGGCTCCCATTGTATCAATCAGAAAAGTTGCAGCTTGTGGTTGTTCAGCTCAGTGATATCTACCTGTCAGGGCTGTGGTACTCGAGTCCGGACCATAGACAATTAAAGGTCCGGACTCGAGACAAGTTTAGACAGCTAGCTAAAGCTACGCCAATGTTTTGCTAACGTTAGCGCAACAGTGTTAGCCTAGCCTACTAGGTAAATATTACGACTGCCTTCGGAGTTTACTATATCGATATAGTGAACTCCGAAGGCAGTCGTCTGCGTCCACGTTGCCAACATAAGACCTGTGGCGTTAGTGCTCATTTTGTACATAACTTTATTGAATGAAATATTAAGTTTCGCTCCTCTGAGATGGGTGGGTTTTTGTTACGTTACATACAAAGCTCACTGGCTATAGTTAGCCTACATTAGCTAACGTTGCCGAGACAGTGGCAGTAGAGCTTCGGTGAGCTAACCAAGACAGTGTTATGGCCCTCTCGCCCACAATCAACCTCTGCTGCGAAAAACAATCAACCTGCAGTGATGTTTTGAAACTAACATATCGTACCTTTTCCCAGAAATCCTGGCCATTATTTTAAGGCATAAACCAACCATAAGGGTACACTCAGGAGTAACTCTGCTGCTAACACGGGCTATTACATTAGCCTAAAATGATAATTATAGCCATACATATATATCACAGTAACACTGCAAAATTAAAGACCGACAAACAGATCCAACTAAAATCATGTTTTATTGAGTCAGCAGTTATATACAAACAATAAGGAAAGCTTAAAGGAATACGCCACCGGAATGCATGTCGAAATTCTAGCAGCGATGTTTCCCCATTGGAATGAATGGCAAACAGAGCTATAGCTAGCTTCTCATAACGAGAGCTCTCCAGCTCACAACAAATGATTAAATTGTAATCGGTCAAAAACGTTAGCTTTGTAAGACCATAGAGTATGTGTTGTATAAATACCATGACGAAATTCAAAGTGTAAATATATGCAATGTATGTCGAAAGTCTAGCCGTGATGTTTCCCCATTGGAATGAATGGCAAACAGAGCTATAGCTAGCTTCTCATAACGAGAGCTCTCCAGCTCCCAAAAAATGATTAAATTGTAATCGGTCAAAAACGTTAGCTTTGTAAGACCATAGAGTATGTGTTATATAAATGACATGACGAAATGAAGGGACTAAGACAATGTGCACTGAGACAAAAATGCGTTTGCATTATCGGACCAACTCACCAATCTGTCTTTCTGCCCCTGGTATGCGCCTGTAATGTTTGTAAACAGGAAACCCGTCTATGGTAAACACAAGATTTAAAATGGTGCTTTTGCAGGATTAATTGTGGAGAAACTCAGATTTACAGATGGTTAATTAACTACATTTATATTGTGCTTTTCTAGTCTTAACCACCTCTCAAAGCGCACAGCTCTGTCAATTAAATCAACTAATCTATTAGTCGACAAAATCATATAAGTGTTAGTTGACTAAGAATTTCTATGGTCGAGGACTGACCTAATTTCAAGACATCACAGTGTGCACTTTTCTAAAGAAAATAATCATAGAATAATCAAATGAAAATAATCCTTAGTTGCAGCCCTGTTTTTGTTGTTGTTTTTTACCTTAAAGTTAAAACCTTTGTCACGAAGTGAACCCCTCGTATGCCCCTCCTAATGTGTCTTCATTCTTGTATTTTCTCCCCTTGGAGAAACCTTCAGCCTCACTTCTCAGCCTGACACTCCCTCCAGAACAGTAACGAGCTGCAGGTCTAATCAAACGGACGATTAAATCCCATTCAGGGTGCTGCTTTATAAACTCAAGGCAGCTGATGTTATCTGGGTCATGGTGCTTCAGGCTCCCTTGCTGCATACATATCCAGGAGTTGTCTCCACACCACAGTCCAGCTCCTTATACACCTCCACTGCAAAAAGGCTTTTTACATTTCTAAAACCAGGGGTTAATTACAGGGGCAGGTGTGGATGGTTTGGTTCTTTTAAACATCCCTACAAGGAGCCCCCAAACTTTGTCCATCTGCTTATTATTTCTACACCGTCTCCATGCTGATTCATTTCTCATTTCTTCCTTCAAACCAAAGTAACTAGAGTTTGAGTAATGACTATGTAGAGCAGGGGTGTCAAACTCAACTTCACTGAGGCCCACATGGGAAAATCAGAATCACATCAAGGGCCACACATACATTCATTAACATGCTTTTATTTAAGAGAAAAGTCAAATATCTTTGACTGTATTATTTCATGTCTTATAAAGTCTTCTGACTTCTCAACATAAAGCCCTGAAAAAGTGGGCAAAAAAGTTCCTTAGCCATCACAGACAAAAGTGCCAAAAAAGGTCGAACAAAGCGACAAAAACATTGAAATAAACGTGGCAAAAATGTCGAAAAAAGCATGAATGTCTGAACCAAATTTCATGGCAACCCGTCCAATTGTTGTTGAGATGTTACACACAAAAAAAAAAATTATGTGAACGTCATGGTGGTGCCAGAGGAAAACTGGGAGGATTACCAGAATCAGTATGATTCATCCTCTGGGAACCGATAATCGAATCCAAATTGAATCCTCAGAACCGCAGCTGTGATCAAGCTGCGCCATTCAAACACAGAACTTTATCTCTGGGAAGCTAATTAACACCTTTTGATGATGCGTGCCTCTGTGTTAGAGGTGCAACCCCCTGCAGATAGTCAAAACTATCTACAACATCCCTGTGACAAGCTTCAAAGCCATAACTCATCTTCATGCCATTCACCTAGAAAGCCTATTAAAAAATAACCCTTCCCTCTACCTCAGCCTCATCCGAACCCCCGCGTCCAACCTTTGGCTAAGGTCACTCAGCAGAAGTTCATTTTGACTTTGCAGTTTGGCCTGGAAGTGAAAAGCTGTCCGGTAACTGTTGTGGAGAGCGATGGTAGTTTATCAGGATTATTAAAAGGCTGCAGCAAATCCTGTCAGTGTCAGCCTGCAGCCGGTGGATCCCAGAGGAGCTCTAACGAGCCAACCGACAGCTCAATCAGTCTGTCCGGCTGTTTTCACCCTCTCACTTAGAAAGCGACTCTGGTTACATGCAGATGGGCCCTCCGTCACTTCATCTAATGTTCTTATCGCCAAATGTTTCTGTCCTTTTTCATTGAGTTCCATTTGTCTTCTGTTCTGTTGTTCTTTGGCTACAGCCACTATAGGAATTTAAACATTGGTAGCCATTGGAGAATTATTGGCACTGCAAGTTATTGGAAGTTATACACTACAACCACTGTACATATTGAAACTCAAGACTCACATAGTAAGTCATAGATATAGTTTATGGCAGGGTATTTGAATCGTAATACTTTTTATTACTAACAGAAATGTCTCTGTTGCTGAAAATAAAAGAAATAAAAACTGTCAGGTTCCAAAAGCTAATATTGCTGTCAAATTCTCCAGTCTTGCCTATTTTACACTTTTATTTCAATTTGATTCAGTTTAGTAACCGTTTTCATCAACAGTGGTTCAGTTAAAAAGTATACATAGCTGAGCACTCAATAAATCTGATAGATAGGACAAAATAAATATAAAATACTCAATTATATGGAGATTTACAGTACTTTGTGCTTGTAGAATAAGTCATTGGATAATGAATGGCAAGGTCGGGCAATTTCATCACTTTGCTCCAGGCTGAAATATCTCAAAACTTTTGGATGGATTGCCAAAATTGTATCCGGCACCAGCAGCAGGTCAAAAGTTTTACTTAAATATATGAACATATATTAAATTAAATTGCACAAAAGAATACAGCCATGGTTCTAAATAAAGATGATGGACATGGTGAACATTATACCGGCTAAACATCAGCATGTTAGCATTGTTTTTATGATGCATTTTAACACTCACCAGCTCAAGTACTGCCTCACAGAGACATTAGCGTGGCTGTAGACTCTTCCACCACCTCAACTGGCTGTCTGTGGATTACTGTAGTCGACTAGCCTATATCCACAACGTTCCACTTCCGGGATTGCTACGGTGCCGCCGGAAATTCTGGCGGATGTCCTTATTTTGGGCCGGATGTCTGTTACCTTCTTCTTCCTTTGTGTTGGCGTTCTAACCTCCGGTGGATTTGTGATGACTATGTTAACTGCTCCTCAGATCTCTGCAGGGTAAATCCAGACAGCTAGCTAGACTATCTGTCCAATCTGACTTTTCTGTTGCACGACTAAAACTACTTTTGAAGGTACACATGTTCCACCAAAACAAGTTCCTTCCTGAGACTATTTAGCAGAGGCGTTTTTGCTCCGTCCGGGGCTTAGTGCCACCCAAGACGATTGTGATTGGTTTAAAGAAATGCCAAAAAACCAGAACACGTTTTTCTCCCATCCTGGGATTCTGTGTGGACTAGCCAGACCTTCCTCCGCAGCGCTGTGGAGGAAGGTCTGGCAATGCGAGGTTACTGTAGTCCCTTTAATGTGCAAACCTGACGAGCTCGATGGTTTGAACCATCTGAGAAGCCGTCATTGGAAACTGTTTGGAAAAGTTCAGGCACTGAAATACCCGGCAGCTGATTTTGTGAACCATCTGTCTTTTATGTTCGCCATTGTCGTTTTGAACGAGCAGTGGCGGCCGTCACAAGCACTTAAACCACGCCTGTATCTGCCAGCAGCTCCCCACCAGACGCTGATTGGTTCGGTCCGCTGCTGTTCGGACAGAAATGCATTCAATTGAAGCCTGTTGAGATGGATTTTTGTGTGATCCCACGATTCACACGGGCTTATCGCAAGAATCCAGCTGCCTTGCAAGGAAATAATGTTGTGTTTCCAAGAAAAAGTTAAAAACTTAATTTCATTTAGGCAAATTTCTTGGGCAGGATCTTGTGTTTGAATTTAATATTTGAGATTTTGTAGTTGGAATTAAAAGATTTCTTGAAAATCTTGTTTACATTCTCCAAAGTTACTGCACCTATTGAAAGAAATGACATTACAGTGTTGTTTTGGTACTAGTATTGTTCATACCCTGTCAGAGGGTTATTGAATCAATAGTCAGCTGTTATTCCGGCCTCTTTTTAATGCTCAACGTGAGGCAGTCAGACTTCCAAAAGCAGGTTGCATTAGAGGAGGCCAGCAGGTCTGCTGGGTTGTAAGAAGCGACCTTTTCTGCCAACCCCCATCGGGGGACGAGCAGTTGTTCTGTTTGTGTATATTCTTCACTGAAGCTCAGTCACGGCTCCCTGCAGATTTTCAATCCAGTTATCGATTTTTGCAGTCCATCTAGTGCTACTCCATGGCTTTATAAATTGTATAGGCATGTGGGCGTTTGACAGGTTGGAGATGAAAGTAAGACTATCTCGGGCTCCCTCTTACCAACCTAACTGACGTAAACCAACTCCATTTACTGAGTGCGGTTATATATGTTGTTGTCAAATGACACTAATGGTGTAGTGTTGTTTAGAGGGGTCACGATTGGCTGCCAGATGGATCCGGATAAAAGTAAATAAGGGTGGTCGTTTGTGCCGATTTCTGCAGCATTGCACCAGATCAGTAGCCTGGAAATCCAGACCCAAATCCGAAAGATTAAGGGTCTGGCATTGTGTAATGAAAATGCCCCAACTCGAGGGGCGGCACCAAGCATGCATTTGAGAATCTCACTGCACGCAATTGGTTAACACTACGACCAATCACAACAATACACAGGGTGATGTATCCAGAGCCCCATACGCTTAGCTACCAGCGTAGCTAACTGGTAGATTAAACTGTCGTCATGTGTTTAGCTCGCCTCTGGTCCGCCTATATCAGATACACCGATTCGATTGGTGCAGCTCGGCTACAAGGGCATAGTTAATGAGCATCATTACTGAATGCCAGAGTGACTCGCTGAGAAAATTCAAATTGTGCTCTTGCGAGATCTCTGGATTTCCAGGGTACCAGATCAGAAGTATCATTTAAAAAATATAATGCCTGATTACAGTGTTGTCCTGAGGTTTGCGCAAGACTTAGGTGCATGTATTTGACTGGGGATTTAGAGTTCCTCCCTCAAGAAAATGTTACTTTTTCAATATAAAAATGTAATTTCACATCATTCTGGATCATTATTATTTCCATATCTGTGTCTAAAACGTTGGAAAAGTGGCTGGGATAGCTCAGTTGGTAAAGCAGGCGTACATATATAGAGGTTTTCTCTTCTACACAGTGGACGTGGGTTTGACTCCGACCTGCGGCCCTTTGCTGCATGTCATTCCCCCCTCTCTCTCTCTCTCATTTCATGTCGTCATCTGCCCTGTGAAAATAAAGGCCTAAAAATGCCCCAAAAAATAATCTTAAGACGTTGGAAAAGCTAGAGCAGATAATAAATATCACTCAAAAGTAGCTAAGGAAGTCCAATTGGGTCCAACTATAATCATTAGATCTGAAAAAAGTCTTTTAGTTACATCAATTTGGCTTAGGTGCAGCTCAAAGCAGTTTGGGTGCTGCACCTAGAGGCAGGGAAAACCCTGGATTAGATAAGCAGTTTGTTGTCTCAGAGGGAGTCGGACCAAATCAGTTTGATGTGCAGGATAAAACCATTTTTGGCAATTTCTTAGACTGTATAAAGGTGTTGAAAACCTTTTTTTATGACAGCGTATTTCCTGGGGCCAGAAGCACAGTGTTTATTGGCAGTTATGTACCCTGTTCTTTGCCCCCTCATATTTTTTTATCATGCCCTTTATGTTTTTCCAGCTCAGTGTTTTTTTAAATGATGTTCGACCTTGAATAAACAAACTTTTCGTGCATTTATAAATGGCAGGGGCACCTTGCTGCCGTTTTGATACAGTAGTTTTGATAAACTTCTCAACTTTTGGATGTCCTGGTTGGCCATCAGTCTAAAGCCCTATTCGCACGGGATTAGTATCATCTAGGGATCTCGTGTGATTAAGAAATTACCCCCCCACATCTGAGTTTCATGTGGCGTATACACATGGGATAAGCAAAGCCTGCTTATACTTGAATTTACTGACTAGTTGGCTACCCGGAGGCCACAGAGGATGGATAGGGTGAGGCCGCTGCACCGCACTCGGTCGGGGTTCTGTGTCTTCTTGGGCCAGGCCTGGTAGAGGTTATAGAGGTGTGTGTGTGTATATATATATATATATATATATATATATATATATAGAGGCATACCCTATCACTCACGACACGGCAGCACCCACTCAGCATCACCATCAGCCCTCGGACGAAGCCTCAGGTAGCACGTCAACTCGGGGACGGAGGGTCTCAGGTCTGACAGAGGTCCAGACTTGGTTGGCCATGAAAGGTGGCGTCCGCAGCCCCCCATCAACCCATATCCATCTTATTATTATATGTATAATTATATGTGGTGATTATATATGTCGATCACAGGACCTTGATGTTCAGCGAAGTATGGTAGGTCATTTTTGGGGGAATTGTTTCTTGACCAATTACAGACATTGCCGAATCACACAGGATTAAGATCACAGACAACCACCCTAATTATTACAAATGACCAAAGGTCACAAGGTAATACTAATCCCATGCGAATAGGCCTTTAAGACTCCCTCCATGTAACTGAACATTGCTGCTTGAATCCAACTTTAATGTCACTTCCGTTCAAAACATGAAAATCTGCATATTAATTGATGTTAAAGCCTGCAAACAGGATATGCACTGCTTAGCCAGTTAAACCGAAACCATGTTTGAAATAAATCACGACATTCTCTATGTAGGAAATCCTTTAATTTCCACACTTGCAGCTATATTTCATCTTAATATTTTTGTTTGTTCATATTAAATGGATCACCCAGCGATACCGGTAGAGCACAATAAATAATTTGCTGCTTGAATCCAACTTTAATTAGTCATTCCCATCTCTCTCTGTTCCCATGTTTCCTGTCACTCTACACTCCAGGCTTACCAATTAATGATCCCGGCCCGATTTATCAGCCGATATTATCACAGATATATTGTTAACACTTTGTCGGCCGAGTAACCCGTAAGTAACGTAACACAAGTAACAGTAAAAATGCCTGTCAGTGGTGTCATATCCCCTGTCTGCCATAAGTCTCAGTTTTAGACTACGTTTTTACGACACGCTTTAAGATCTTTGTGGTTTTTAACTATATTTTACAACCTGATAAAGGTTTTTAAGTCATCGTTCGTCTTAAGTTCTCAGAGAAACGAGCTGAGCAATCGTTAGCGGCAGCTCGGCTTGCAGTCCCTCCGACCAAACAGCCCAACAGCGTTGGAAAACAGATTTTTAAAGTGAAGCTGCTTTATTTGGTGGTTTGAGTCAGCGGGTCTGTTTGTTTTGGAGAGGAGAAGACCTCCGCGGATAAAAACCTCCTGAACGATGAACACTGAAGGAATCCTAACCCTCGGACGCTGACTGCAGTGAAGACTATAACTCCTGTGATCCAACTGCGTCTTCTGTTTTTTGTTTTGATTGAATGACCCCTGGCGGCAGAAAATTTAATTTGGTCCATTTAAGGAATCTGTAGCAAAAATTAGAGATGGTTTGATACCAGTTTTTCCTTCCCGATACCGATTTCGATACCTTGCGTATCGGCCGATACCGAGTGCTGATTCGATAACCAGTGTGTCATATATTTTATTATGTTTTAACAGGGACAGTATATTACTATCCCTGTATGCATGTGATAAGATTTCTATCGTTGTTTTCTGGCCTGGCTCGAGTTAAACTTTTTGTGAAACATGAGCAAACGCAAACAATGAACGCTGCAGAACTTTATTTTATTCTCCAGTTTGACAGCGAGTCATGATGGAAAAAGAACATCAATAAACTACTTTAAAGTAGATTTTCTACTGGGCTAAATTACGTCTCATCGGATCGGTTCATAAACCCCAGTACTCACCGATACTGACACCAGCGTTATAGGCCGTATCAGAGGCTTTTCCGATACTGGTATCGGAACATCGCGATAAAAAATGTCATAAAATGTCAGAAACTAGTTAAAAATGTACAACCCAAGGTCACATCATCAAATGACTTGTTTTGTCTGTGACTAACGGTCCAAAAACCAAAAGATAATTAATTAGTATAATATAAAATGGAGGAAAGCATGAAAAATCCTCACTGTTTAGACGGTAACGGCAGCAACCGGAGAAATTCTTTCCCCTCTTCCAGTATGTGCTCAGCTTCAGTTGTTCTGTCTGGTTCAAAACATGAAAATCTGCATATTAATTAATGTTTAAGCCTGCAAACAGGATATGCACTGCTTAGCCAGTTAAACCGAAACCATGTTTGAAATAAATCATGACATTCTCAATGTAGGAAATCCTTTAATTCCCACACTTGCAGCTTCATTTCATATCATATTTTTGTCAGTTTGTTCATATTGAATGGATCACCCAGCGCTAGCGGTAGAGCACAATAAATCATTTAAATGTGCGGAGACTCTGTGCATGGACAGAGCTCAGATAATCATCTTTTAAACGATGATTTGCAGAGCCACGTCAGGCTGCCGTCTTCTCACCTCTCAGTCGCTCCGATGAAATATGTCCTTTCCATCTTGTTGACAGTTGCTGCAGCGGGCGGTGTGAATATCTGCGGCGGCTGTGTCAAGCTGCCTGACACCATCTCTTAACACTGTAGCTTCCCAAATGCTTCACCACATATGCACACATACTGTATATACATAAAGTACAGACCTGTATTCACAATTCAAACACACATGTAACACATAATGTGAGCCTATTACACATGCTGAAGATTTGTGTATATCAGTGATGTATGAAAACACGGCAGTAAAAGATGATTTATCATCTATAACTATAATAATAATAATAATAGTATATTCAGTATGTCACTATGGTTTTTAATTTATGAGGTCCTGTTCCTTACAGACGTGCCTTTGAATCAAAGATGAATGACGCACAAGATATTTAATCTTGTGGCAAGCTTATAAATATTAGGCATATCTTTCCAGTGTTACTAAATCATAAAGTGTTGCCCCCGGGGCCCCAGGAAGTGAGCCGGCTTTGAAGCCAATTTGACAAAGCGGCCGAACAGTGGAATTGCATCTTCGGTGTCCGCGTCATCGTGATGCCAAAAATACTTTTTCCCAGAGACTTACATGACGAAAGAGACTATCTGTAAATCAGTGAATACATTTAGTTTAATTTATTATGATGGTTGGATGGTAAGACATAAAGAAAATTGAGTTATGTGTGCTAAGTGCTAAGTGACCCAATTCTGATGGTGGTGTGTGTGTGTGTGTGTGTGTGTGTGTGTGTGTGTGTGTGTGTGTGTGTGTGTGTGTGATTGTTTAACTATATTTGTGGGGTCCAAAAACCAGGAGTCCAGTATACTTGTGTGGTCCCGACAGCTTTGTGGGGCCAAAATGCTGGACCCCACAAGGTTAAAGGGCTGTTTGAGGGTTAAGACTTGGTTTTAGGATTAGGGATAGAATTAGGTTATGGTTAGGGTGAGGGTAAGGGTTAAGGTTAGGCATTTAGTTGTGATGGTTAGGTTAGGGTGAGGGTTAAGGTTAGGGTTTGATGGTTAAGGTTAGGGTAAGGGTTAAGGTTAGGCATTTAGTTGTGATGGTTAAGGTGAGGTTAACGGTTAAGGTTAGGCATTTAGTTGGGATGGTTAAGGTTAGGGTAAGGCTTAAGGTTAGGCATTTAGTTGTGATGGTTAAGGTTAGGGTAAGGCTTAAGGTTAGGCATTTAGTTGTGATGGTTAAGGTTAAGGTAAGGGTTAAGGTTAGGCATTTAGTTGTGATGGTTAAGGTTAGGGTAAGGGTTAAGGTTAGGCATTTAGTTGTGATGGTTAAGGTTAGGGTAAGGCTTAAGGTTAGGCATTTAGTTGTGATGGTTAAGGTTATTGTAAGGGGCTAGGGAATGCATTATGTCAATGATGGGTCCCCACAAAGATAGTGCCACAAATCTGTGTGTGTGTGTGTGCGTGCGTGCGTGCGTGCGTGCGTGCGTGCGTGCGTGTGCACGTGTGTTTTAAGAGGTGTTGTTGTCACATTCTGTCAGCTCTTTGAAACCTTAAGCCATCTGGTGGTTGTTTTTCTCCTTGGCATCTCTCACACACACACACACACACACACACAGACAAAGTTGCACACACGGAAACTTTCACACGCAACAACATCTGCCGCACGCACATTTCCAAAGACACAGTGAGATATAGGCTGGAGGAAATGCAGTAGCTTCTCTTTTGAATAATTCCCATTTGGTTTGGAGTGTTTTTGTGTGTTGTACTACAGACTAACAATCACACTAAATATCTCAGTTTCTAAGTGTTTGCAGCATTTTGCAACATCCTCTATCAGTCCATCGTCCTTCAAGGATTCCTCCGGTCTTGGTTTATTTGTGTAGTGATTCACATTTTCTGCAGTTTTCTCTCGCTTGGATTACATCGATCAGAAACCGATACGCAGACTTCTATAACCCTTGTAGAACGAAACCAACCGACGCCGGCGGTCCGCAGGAGCTTGTTGTTTCCATGATCCTGTTTGAATCGATCTCAAATTTAAAAAAACGAAACCACTAGATCATTCATTCTTTCTGCAGCAGAAAGCTAAGGCTTCTGTTTCCTGCGTCATTACGTTTTACGCCCGAGATGATGTCATCACATTACGTGACGTCCGGTCCAAAACGGGCTAATAACTAAATTCAAAATCCTTTGTTAATCCCACAATGGGGACATTCACACTGTTGCAGCAGCAATGGATAAGAGGAAAAGTAGAAGACACACGTTAACACATAATAATAAATATAATTAAAGAGATCCATCCATCCATCCATCCATCCCTCTTTGTCCACTTATTCGGAGTTGGGTCGCGGGGGCAGCAGCTCCAGCAGGTTACCCCAAACTTCCCTTTCCCGAGCCACATTAACCAGCTTCGACTGGGGGATCCCGAGGCGTTCCCAGGCCAGGTTGGAGATATAATCCCTCCACCTAGTCCTGGGTCTTCCCCGAGGCCTCCTCCCAGCTGGACTGAGATTCTCACCCTATCTATGAGGGAGACGCCAGCCACCCTTCTGAGGAAACCCATTTCGGCCATAATGAAAGAGAGTAAATATTAAATAGTAAAATGTATTTACAGTAATTGCACAGTCACATGTTTTATTGCACATTTTATCAGCCCTGGCGTGTGTGTTTTGTCGATGAGATCTACTGGGAGCAGTAGACCTGGTGTGTGTGTTTTGTCCATGTGGTCCACTGGGAGCAGTAGACCTGGTGTGTGTTGCAACCAAGAACAGAGCTGGCCTTCCTAATCAGCCTGTCCAGCTGTCTATAAATATACATTTAAAAAAAAGTATCCGTTCAGGCACCGGCACCGTTTTAAAAGTATCATTTTAGCACTGAAAAAACAAATTCCAAACGATACCCAACCCCAGTGTTGTGTCTTATTAATGATACTAGCAGACCTAGAGTTGATGTTTCTTCTTGTTTTTTAGGGCCAGGAGAGCTCGGTGCTGAACCAGTTTCCCGTGGACCAGTATCACAACTCGTGCTACCTGTTCTGGATCCTGGAGGAGCTCCTGCAGAAATCGAAGGTACCGTGCACGGTGGAGGTGGGGTCGGATCAGACGGGCTTCATGAAGCACTTGGAACAGCGCGTCTTTCAGTTGTCGGACGAGTTCCCGTTGTTTTTCATCTGCATGTGGAGGTTAGGAGGTCTCTTCACCCCCTCGGACAGATAAGATCCACCCGAGATCAGGGCTCAGGTGGGCTGCATCCAGACGGTTGCTTTCCTCTTCCTCCATATGAACAGTTTGAAACAACAGACTCAACGCTGTTGAAGAAACGGGCACGTTATTCTGTAACAGCTCAGATACTGAGCACTTAAACTTAGTTTACATCATACTTATTATCCACCTAAATTTCATGTGAAGAAAAGAAATGTCAGGCCGGGAAAACTGACACCCTAAAGGTGGATATCAAGGTTTTTTCTCCCTGTGCTTTCTAAGGATTATTGTCGACCTAGAGGTAGTCGTTAAATAACATAACAGAATAATATGTACTTCACGAGGATTTCAACTTTTTTTACAGGCTTTGTGCCACCAAACAAATGTGGGGAACTGTTTGTACTTTGGGCCCATTTGGTTTTAATTTGGTCCAGTGGTGTAAAATGCATGACTGCACAACTGAGTAGGAATAATTATATTTTCTAATAGTTGTGTTCTAATGTATCTGTAATTGAGTAATAATACGAAATGTTTTTTTAATTGCCAACAAAAAGGTTTAAACAAAGTTGTATCCCTTCAATGTGGTAAGGATTTGTTTGACATTGAAGTGCAGTTTTTTTATTTAGTAATAACACCGAAAACAATCACTGCAAGCCACAAGATGACTAATGATTCTCGTTAAGTGTACTAATACTAATCCTCTTTGAATGGCTCTCTGTAATGGATCCGTGCTTACAAAGGCCTCACGTAAAGGACTTATGTGCTTCTCTTGGCATTATTATTCCATATTGATGGTCGAAACTCGGGTGCTGAGTAAACGGTATGTTTCATATTTCCTGCAGGGGTTCAGGCTCTTTAAAATACTGCACAAGTGTCACTGAAATAATCTGGGTCATTTCCAGCCCAAGTGTTACAGAACGTCCCAACTTTACAGAATGATGTGAATTAAAGAGTTCAGATTTCTCAGTCATTTAGAAGATAGTATTTGTACATGTAATTTTATGTGATGCAGTAAAGCATATCCTTCATTTTGAAATTCGTTTTGATATGTTACAAAGTACAAAAGTAGATAATAAATAAAAACTAAACAACACAATAACACAGGGCTGTCAAACTCATTTCGTGCCGTTTTTCCATCACACGGTACCTACTGGACTCGCATCGACTCTACTCGCCTTGCAAAGTCCTCCAGTGGGCCTGGCGAAAGCCAAAACCTGTGACACCTCCCATCTGATTTTTTTTTTTTTTTTTTTTTTAAACAATACCCAACCTATTTATTTATTGTCCAAAATAGGCCTGCACAAAATTGGAAAAAAAATACTTATTTTTATAAGATTTTGAAATACTAAATCAATCTCGACTACTGGTGTGATTTTGTAGGCGAGTGCATCTACATAGAAAATAAAAATGAAAAAGGAACTTTTCCTATGTGAGCTATTCTTTGTTGAACTTTGATGCTTTACAAACACTAAAGCAGGCAAGAACTGTGACTAATTGGATTCAGTTTTATTCATAGTATCAAATCATAACAAGACACTCTACAGACACAGTAGGTCTAGACCGCACTATATTTTACAAAGACACAACACGAGCAAGCAAGCATTTGGTGCAACAGTGGTGAGGAAAAACTTCCTTTTATGCAGAAACCTTGGACAAACCCAGGCTCCATCTGTCGCTGCCAGTTTGGACACAGAGACACTGATACAGATATAGAGAAATATGATTCATAATTATAGCAGTTGGAATGATGAGCATTGGCAGTAACAAAAGATAGTGGAACTATGACAAGAAAGTAGTAGGGTAGGGCATTGCGCAGTCCCTCCAGAAAAATGTGATCATGCGATCGCATAATTCAACGCATAATCAGCCAAAGTTCACATTTGTTTGCGGGGGGGGGCACATTTTTTCAAATACGCCTCACTTTCGGCGCATAAATTGCAGATTTCCGCACAAAATATGCGGGGCTCGCATGATTTCATAATCCCCGCATTTTTGTTGCAAAAAAAGTCACATAATATATCTTAGCAGAAAGTTGAAAAATGTTGAGTTTACTTCACACAAGAGCAGCCATTTAGCCCCTGTTGCCATGGGAACGTTATGAAGTAATGCAATTACGCGACGTGAACATCATCGAAAAGCAGGGTGTTGGGGGGGAATCACTTTTTTTTCTCTTTTTTCATCAAACCGCAGTTTTTGCAAGTTCCCGCAATTTTATCGCATAAAATTGCATAAATATCCCGCATATTCCATCGCATTTTTTAAGAAAACGTGCCGCATTATTAAGGATTTTTGCCCGCAACAATCACAAAAACACGCCGCATTTTTCTGGAAGGACTGATTGCGGGGCATAGCAGGGTGTTGTGGGATGTAGCAGGGCATTGCAGGGCGTATAGGGCATAGCAGGATGTTTCTGGGCGAAGCAGGGCGTTGTGCGGTGTAGCATAGCAAGGCGTAGCGGGGTGTAGCATAGCAGGGCGTTGTGGGGTGTAGCATAACAGGGGTTGTGGGGTGTAGCGGGGCGGGTAGCATAGCAGGGCGTTGTGGGGTGTAGCATAGCAAGGCGTAGCGGGGTGTAGCATAGCAGGGCGTTGTGGGGTGTAGCATAACAAGGCGTAGCGGGGTGTAGCATAGCAGGGCGTTGTGGGGTGTAGCATAACAAGGCGTAGCGGGGTGTAGCATAGCAGGGCGTTGCGGGGTGTAGCATAGCAAGGCGTAGCGGGGTGTAGCATAGCAGGGCGTTGTGGGGTGTAGCATAGCAGGGCGTTGTGGGGCGTAGCATAACAAGGCGTAGCGGGGTGTAGCATAGCAGGGCGTTGTGGGGCGTAGCATAACAAGGCGTAGCGGGGTGTAGCATAGCAGGGCGTTGTGGGGTGTAGCGGGGCTTTGAGCAGGACCACCACCAGCTGTAACCACTCCTCTTCTGATGTGATTTTGAAGAGGAAAATGAGGTAGTTAAATACACTGGTATTCATATAATACTATCAATCCAGGCTAAAGTCAATGATATTAATAATGCATGCACGTCGCTTCCTCTAAAGCCTAGTCAAAAGGAACCATTTTCTGTTCATTAGATTAGTTTTCAACTTATTCTGCTACACGCTAGCAATTCCTCACTACAGCTGTTCCATACATTTACCCATCAACTCAGATGGATATATTTGTTTTGACAAGTTTGGATGCTTTCAGGTATAATTAGTTTTTCCAGTTAAATCTACCAAGTCTCTGAGCGGTAGGTAAAATGGTTTGTTGTACTTGATGAGTAGTCTCATGTACATGTAAATATATATATATATAAAATATTTAATTTGCATCGTTCTACATGTATTTCCCCAACATTTAACACTGTATGTAATAAATGCGAAAGTGAACATTTTAAAATGAATAATGAAAACAGATTAAGGAAATCCTTAATTTCATTAATCTATCTATATGCGTATGAAGATGGATGAAATTTCATACATTAAACAAACCTTGTTTTAGGTTGGTTTGTAGTTTTTGTCTCAGACACAGGGACACCACCCACCGCCACCACCCATTCAAAATGTAAGGATTTGAAAAGTGAGGCGAACATTTCCTCCCATCTCCAGTGAAAATGTCTCCCTGGTTGTACAAGTATGGGTTCTTGAAATGGAAAGTACAGCAGCCCTCGACTAATGGATCCCATGCCTGCATCTCTTTCCCAATGCTCTGAGCTGTTTTTTTCATCTGGTTCTCACCCTCCTCATGAAACAAGAGTGCCTCCATCTGCAGTGATGTTCTCTTCCCTGCTGCTTTTTTGGTATTTGCAATAATGGCCCAGGCATGAGCGCGCAGCTAAACAAGTTTCCTGCTACGTCACGAATTACCAGAGGCTCTGGGGCCCCGGCTGCGCCGATAGCCATCGCAGCTATTGTGTCTGCTTTGGGTTTCTGCCCGACTCTGTCTGTGATCTCCTCATCTTTCATATCCTGTTGAGAGCACAGCGGGGATAGGCTGCCTTTAAAAAAAAGAAATAATGTAAAAAATGTACTGCTCATACGTGCGCTGACGGTTAATGTGCCTCAGTGGGTTCGACGGCCGTGGAAAATGGTGGAACGCGGCATCAGCAGAGAACCCAACTGAGAGTCCACAGCATATGTGGATAATCATCAGCAGAGATTTCATTAACATACGCGGTCTGTGTATTGAAAGCCTGATGTATCTTTTCTCTTCTGTGTCGTAGTATTAAGATCAGGATCTCGTTTCATGCCTGTGTGTAATCTCGTTTTTATGTGACATCAATTCCTCCATGTTAGCATCCGTAGGACGATCCACTGCATTAAAGCTGAAGGCTGATTTACACTTCTGGCGGGGGGGGGGGAATAAAACCAGACTTTAAAGGTCCCATATCATGCTCATTTTCAGGTTCATATTTGTGTTTTGGGTTTCTACTAGAACATGTTTACATGCTTTAATGTTTCATTTCATTTCATCCTGTCAGTCTAAATATACCTATATTCACCCTCTGTCTGAAACGCTCCATTTTAGCGCCTGTCTCTTTAAGCCTCCTCCCAATAAAAGACCAGTTTGCTCTGATTGGTCAGCATTTCCAGGTCTGCTCTCTCTAAGTTCCTGCTTTGCCGCCGGAGAATGATTGCAACGGCCCTGTAGCTGCACTTTTTATCTATATGTATATATATATATATATATATATATATATATATATATATATATATATATATATATATATATATACACACATATATATTTTAGTATAGTTGTGACATTACAGCCATATGGACATACTTGATACTTTTACAGCTTTTTTATATAGCACCTGCTTTATAATCAAAAAAAGACATGGAAATCTCACTTTTTACAATATGGGACCTTTAAAGGTATTTGGCATTTAACAGTCAAAAGCAAAACTACTCACTTTGTGTGCTTTTATTTTGTAGTGTTTTTTAGAAGAGAAGGAATGAGTGTCCAGCAGCACATTAGATTGCTTACTACGCTGAAAAGCTTAAAAAAAAACACAAAGGTAGGAGAACATAACTCAGTGAGTGTAAAGGGGCTTTAGTGTGCAAATCCTGCAGAAACTGTGAGCAGATTGTGTAAATAATGCTTCAATAAGGCATATCTACACCCCTCCCATCAGGAGCGGATGATTAATGAGCCTCTTGGATTCCTTAAATCTGGACGACCTTGATTGATATGAAAATGAATTCCCCATATGTTCAATTGCTGCTGTTAAAAGAACTTGTGATCACTGGTCCTGAAAGCAGCCTGGCGTTGTTGAGGTCAACGTCTGTTTTAAAGTGAGGACTTTGATTGTTTTGACACGTTTTTCGAATTGAAAAAGAGATTGTTGGATAAATTCAGCATGCACTTTATCCTCTGTGTGTTTGTATGGATGACAGAAAAGATGATTTAACATAAGACTGCAACTAAGGCTGGGCGATATGGCCTAAAAATAAAATCCCAGATTTAAAATAAAAAATCCGATTTAAGATTTAAATCGATTTTTTTCTCCCTCTACTTAAAATCAATCTGCAGATGACAAATACATTGTTCAAAACAAGTTTTATTTTGTTTTGACTCATACAAACACACACGGGCATGTATACCATTATGATTATTCATGCCAATTTTGTGGAAATATAAATTGGTTTGAGTGTTTTCCCTACCAGTTTTTATTTTTATTTTTTTGGGGGTGGGGTTATATATTCAACAACAACAAAACGGATGCGTGAGATAAAGCTGTTTTCACACATACAGGTAATTCACTTCTCGTACCTCGCTAAAACTTCAAATCATTTTAACGTTGCGCAACCTTGCCCCTATTTTCACCTGTTGCTAAGTAACGTACGTTAACATCCCATGATGGTCTCTTGAATGTAGCATACCTGTAGCAAGCTGGTAGCAAGCTCCTTCGTAGCGATACAAACAAACGTCGAAGCGGAGCTCCGTGCTACAGAGCGGCGATTGCAAGTTGTTTAAGCCGCTACAGACCTCCGTCACAGCTCGGTCGTATCAGCGGCATTTAGTAGACGTGTTGAGCTGCAAAATAGTTCAACACCGGGTCCGGTGCCCCGCAGTGTGCTCCTTCAGGTCAGCGGTAGCTGGTGGTTCAGTTACCGAGAATAGGTGACTCTCAGCCGGAGACAGTGCACCGCGAGCGGCCGGTCATTTCGGCGGAGATTACGGATAAGTAAGTAATGAAAGGACTGGTTAAGAAAATAATTAATGTTAGTCCCTGTCGCTGCCATGTTGTTTGTGTATCTCTATGGCAAACGCGCGGGGGGAGGGATGAGCCCAGAGGAGCTACGGGAGCCCAGAGGAGCATGTTAAGGAGAAAATCGATTTTTCATTTAAACAAATCCACGTTAGCTGCACATTCGAGTTAATCGATAAAATCGATTTATCGCCCAGCCCTAACTGCAACTAACGATTATTTTCATTGTCAATTAACCTGTGGATTATGCCGACCTTGCACCAAACGACTTTTCAAGCGTTTCCACTGTCTCATACTAATGACCGATATCATAATGAACCCCCGAGAGTCTTGCTAGAATCGGGGGGGGGGGTCTCCTGTCGTCTCCATCGTTTTGGTCCAAAAACTCAGTCCCAGTCAGTCTTTCTCCCGCCTGGACGTTCAGACAAAACCAAACGTGTTTTAAGTCTTGGTAGTGAAGTTAAATCACGTGAACATTGTCAACAACCAATGGGTGCTCTCCCTCCAGCACCAAATAGGAAGTGTGCTATGGCGCCGCGCTAAGCTAAACGCCAAAGAGGGAAAGTTGCTGATTTCTTGATTTTGTTGTTTGGTCTCTAAAATGGTAAAAACAAACGTGGATCATTGTTTCCCAAAAAACCCAAGATGATGTCCTCAAACGTCTTGTTTTGTCCACAACTGAAAGATATTCAGTTTACTGTCCCAGAGAGACGAAGAAGACTCAAATCGATTACTTGATTATCAAAATAGTTGGCGATTAATTTAATAGTTGACAACTAATCGATTCATCTTTAAAGCTCTATAGTTTCACAGTCAAAACAAGCTACAAATGTTGTTCTTTTACTTTAGTTTTTGCTGCTTCGTGCATCATTTATGTGCCAGATTTAACAAAAGAGTCTAAAAGTGAGACGACAAAGTGGACTGCTTTAACATCAACGGGATATATTCACCGGGGGAAAAATAAGATGAAAAGAGAATTGTGTTCTCTTGAACTTGTAGGGGAATTAACTTAAAGAAACATTGGCCACAATCCTTTGAGCAAGAGAAGAGGATTAAACTCTCCATGTTTGTGTATTCTGACTTCAGAGGAGGTTTAAAGAAAGTTGAAAAGGGGATATAAAGAGTTTCCTTTTTAAGCCATTTGAACTTAAAAAGATGACTTTTGGAGGCTTTTTGACCGTGATTGATATGAGGATTTATTGAACTTTTATGCTCTTCCAGTCGCTCAGTGTCTAGAGCAGGGGTCACCAACCTTTTCTAAACTGAGAGCTACTTTATGGGTATTGAGTCATACGAAGGGCTACCAGTTTGATACACTCTTCTGAAATAACAAATGTGCTCAGTTTGCCTTTAGTTATATATGATTATTAATGATTAGTGATAGTTATATATGATTATTAATAATTAATGATACTCATCTATGTGAAGACACTGATCATTTTAATGATTTCTCACAATAATTATCAACGATGACTTAACAAGGTGAGAAACTGATAATATAAATATTCTATTTCATTTTTAGAACAGGCCTGAGGGCTACTCATGTGGTCCTTGGGGGCTACCCCGCGGGCACCATGTTGGTGACCCCTGGTCTAGATGTTCTAGATCAGGGATCTTCAACAGGGGGTCCGGGACCCCTAGGGGGTCCTCTGAGTCAATGCAGGAGGGCCTCCAAATTATTGTTAATTTTTGAAAGTTTTTTCAAAAATGAAAAAGTCTTAAAGGAATGCGCCACCGTTTGTTGAAATAGTGCTTATCATGGTCTACCCTGGCTGTAGATAGGAGGGTCAACGCATTTTTTGTCCAAGTCATTAGGTTGTTTTTTTGTCTTTTGTTGGCTCACTGTTACTTACAACATGCTAACCGGCAACATAGGATTCCATTCACTACACTAAGCTAACTAGCGGCGGCGCTGCCGGTGTTGCACCGGACTAAAACGATGCATGCACAAAAAATGTGTTGGCCCACCTATCTACAGCTAGAGGAGACCGTGATAAGAACTATTTCAACAAACGGTGGCGTATCCCTTTAACATAAATCCGACATATTAGCAAATATAAATCGCCACGGCTTACTGGCCTATAGGTAAGGTAGTCACTGAGGCCGTCCACAGATACAGTTCATCCTAAGGATTCAGTGTGCCAACATGTTTAACATGAAAACATGATCTATAAAATCATGCCAACAATTATTAGGCTATTTTAATAGCTTGGTATTCTAGGCAAAATAAAAGGTATGTATAAAGGCTTTAAGCTGCCCTACGCTTTATTGTAGGTCCAGTTTAATATGCAACTTCATTTTATACAATAAATGTAGTATGGGGTCCCTGATCTGTCTCTCTTTCAGTTAAGGGGTCCTTGGCTTAAAAAACATTGAAGACCCCTGTTCTAGATCATTGGCTTTATTTGACAGCGTTTCAGAAATCAACTGCAATGGCAGCTAATTATTTTATTGCCACATAGCGATTAGCACACAAAATTAGACCCTCCAAAAAGATATTCATAACTGGTCTGGCAAATGCTTTTTGGAATGCGAGGACGGCAGACCTCAGAAATGCCTCTCTGGTGGAGCAAAAAGCCAGATATTATATACAGGAGGGTTGTTTTCTCTGACAGTCATGTATTATGGATGGTGGTTCAATAACAAGTTTCATGAATTCACTCCACACATTACTCTTGTCACTTGGAGTCTAGTCTCACATAGCCAGACCCTCCTCCGCATCGCTGTGGAGGATAGTCCACACAGCATTGTTGAAATAGAGCTTGCCGTAAACCCCAAGGTGTAGTTTAAATGTTATTTTAATGTGTGTTCCTGTATTCTTGTATTGTTAATAAAATATAATTTTGGCTAGAAAGCTTTCAATAAATCTTTTTCCTTTTCAAGGAGGACCTATACACAAATCATTACAGAAGTGTTGATGTACTTCCAGTTACAGCGTCCCCTTCTGTTAGTTCTTCAGCATCCCAAACGAGCTGCCGTCATATAGTTTGAGTACAAACAGCCAGCGACTGCCCCGCTGATCTCGGAGCACGCAGTCGGGCTGATGAATCTAATCTGGTCTAGCAAACTGTAAATTGTGGCCGACTTGTGCTCGTTCATCTTAATTTCACAGGTTTTTGCATCACTGGGAGACGACAGCGTTATTAACACTTCAGCCACGTTCAGTTGACACATTACTTCTCGGCGTGTCACACAAAATACACAGAGGAGGAAGAGAGCGTCTCTATCAATCTCAATATACAAAATTGGAGCTTTTTCTTCAAGACACACTGAGAAAAATCAGGATAGTGACAGGATTGAGAGTGAAAATCAATGACTGCTGCACACATTTCTAGTTCCTCTTGTTTATCATGATGTGAGCTCATGAAGATAGAAGTTTAAGGCTACATTTACAATGCTACTCTTTGGTTTAGAAGCGAATATCTTCTGCTATGTTTCCTTCTCTCATTCCTCCTGCTCTGGCGTTTCCCCCTCTCATTCCCCCTGCTCTGGCGTTTCCCCCTCTCATTCCCCCTGCTCTGGCGTTTCCCCCTCTCATTCCCCCTGCTCTGGTGTTTCCCCTCTCATTCCCCCTGCTCTGGCGTTTCCCCCCTCTCATTCCCCCTGCTCTGGCGTTTCCCCTCTCATTCCCCCTGCTCTGGTGTTTCCCCCTCTCATTCCCCCTGCTCTGGCGTTTCCCCCTCTCATTCCCCCTGCTCTGGTGTTTCCCCCTCTCATTCCCCCTGCTCTGGTGTTTCCAAGCCCCTAAACTGGAGACATTTGGAAACTCTTCCGACCCGTTTTGGTTGGTATTCTGCGGGGTTGTGTTACAGTCTCAACTGCTCCAAACGGCATAGGATTCCTTTCACTACGCTAAGCTAACTAGCGGCGGCGCTGCCGGTGTTGCACCGGACTAAAACGATGCATGCACAAAAAATGCGTTGGCCCACCTATCTACAGCTAGGGGAGACCGTGATAAGCCCTATTTCAACAAACGGTGGCGTATCCCTTTAACATAAATCCGACATATTAGCAAATATAAATCGCCACGGCTTACTGGCCTATAGGTAAGGTAGTCACTGAGGCCGTCCACAGATACAGTTCATCCTAAGGATTCAGTGTGCCAACATGTTTAACATGAAAACATGATCTATAAAATCATGCCAACAATTATTAGGCTATTTTAATAGCTTGGTATTCTAGGCAAAATAAAAGGTATGTATAAAGGCTTTAAGCTGCCCTACGCTTTATTGTAGGTCCAGTTTAATATGCAACTTCATTTTATACAATAAATGTAGTATGGGGTCCCTGATCTGTCTCTCTTTCCAAACGGAGACCTTTGGCAACTTCGACACTGACGTCATCGTTTCTCCTCCTGATTGGGACTTAGCGGTCACGTCTCGTTCTCTGAGACCTAACGCTACTAACATTACCATGGCAACTACCAGCAGCGGCGTCTACACACTGCCTCCTGTTAATGTCCAGTATACCAGGATGTTGATGAGATATGAGGTTTGGGCGTGTTCGTTTAAACGGCGATTAGTTCTTCTACTGGAGATAAAAACCCTCGGTGCACAGAGATCACTTTGGGCTCAAAACTTAAAGGCTTAAAAACCAAAACGTAGCGGTGGAGATATAGCCTAAAGGAACAGTCACCCTCATAGTTTTTGTAATCATGTCACGAGCATAAACAGATCACACAGCCCACGGACTAAACATTTACACATTAACACGTTGTTTTGATGTATGTCAAAGTCAAACTTGTGTGATGTCAGCTTGTTAAATGTGAATATGTTCTAGTTTCTTCTCTCCTCTGTGACAGTAAACTGAAAATCTTTGAGACATTTGAGGACATCCTCTTGGGTTTTGGGATACACTGATCAGCTTT
This sequence comes from Perca flavescens, assembly GCF_004354835.1. NCBI lineage: Eukaryota > Metazoa > Chordata > Actinopteri > Perciformes > Percidae > Perca > Perca flavescens. Next base: position 30,587,708 of record NC_041348.1, read on the forward strand.
TTTCGGACATTTAAGAGACCAAACGACTAATCCATTCATCCAGAAAAGAATCCACAGATTAATCGACAAGGAAATGAATCGTTAATTAAATTAGTTGCAGCCCTTAAACATCGCAACCAATTAGAAAAGAAATAAATAAAAGAGGGACTTCTCATTAATGACATTCATTTGTCAAGAGCAGAAGCAGTAATGGATGCACATAGTCAATGACGCAGCCAGCAGGGAAATGGCGCTTTGAGTGCCGCGGCGGCTGAGGTTCATGTTTGTTAATAAGCTCCCCCTGGAAATAAAACAATTGACTATTTTTACATCATTGTCTTGATTCCAGTGTGCACCTGAACCAGATTTATAGCCTGATGAACAGACACAAGCTTCACTTCTGTGCTTCATTCAGATTATTTTGGAACAGGTGGAGGAATTGGGTGATATATCTCGGGATACTTCTTTATTTATACTATATATGTAATTAATTAACTGGTTGTCTATTTTATTGGTCGGTTAGATAGCGTTTAAAGCCAATTTCAATCCAGCTCTGTGTCATCTTTGTATGGCCAGTTTCTGTGAAGTGTCTAGAGCTGCAAAGATGAATCGATTAGTTGTCAACTATTAAATTAATCGCCAACAATTTTTCGGAATCGAAAGTCAGTTTGAGTCTTTTTTGAACTGAATAAAACAAAGAAAGCAGCAGATTATTATATTCAAGAAGCCGGAACCAAAGAATGTTTTGGCTTTTTTGGCCTTTGAGAGAACAATGAGAGCAAAACAGCATTCCTGATCTGTTTTAACCGAATATTATCTCTGGTCCAGCTCAGCTACAAACACAGAGGATCCTATCCTGCACCCGGCACAGCGCAGCACAAAGCCCGACCCAAGTGTCTTTGCTAGTTTAAGACTGACGCAGTTGTCAATTTCCCGTCCAGCGCCCACGTCGTTTAAATAACAAATACACCTGCGCCCATCTGTGGCCCATGGGCGTGCTGGTCTTACAGGGAGGTGTGTTCAGGTGCATTCTGGGCGTGCTGGTCTTACAGGGAGGTGTGTTCAGGTGCATTCTGGGCGTGCTGGTCTTACAGGGAGGTGTGTTCAGGTGCATTCTGGGTGTGCTGGTCTTACAGGGAGGTGTGTTCAGGTGCATTCTGGGTGTGCTGGTCTTACAGGGAGGTGTGTTCAGGTGCATTCTGGGCGTGCTGGTCTTACAGGGAGGTGTGTTCAGGTGCATTCTGGGCGTGCTGGTCTTACAGGGAGGTGTGTTCAGGTGCATTCTGGGTGTGCTGGTCTTACAGGGAGGTGTGTTCAGGTGCATTCTGGGCGTGCTGGTCTTACAGGGAGGTGTGTTCAGGTGCATTCTGGGCGTATTGCTATCTTGAGGCAGCGAGAAGTGATCGCACCATTGACCAACAAAAACCTGGTCTAAAGTCAACAACGTAGCATTTCATTGTTATTTTAACAGAGCATTAGTAAAATGCTCCTAGGCTCGTGCACAGCGCACAAACTATGCTTGTTACACACACAGGGACACACAGCAGCACACACACATGCAGAAGATTATAAATAAAAATATTAGGGTGCAAATCCTCCATCATAACAGCAATGCTCCAAGGTCCAAACGCACCTGGCTTTTAAAGGGAATGGGAGATGATCTCTGATTGGTTGATTGCATGTTACGCCCAAAACACACCTGCACCAGGCGCTTCACGCCGTGCGCTTAGATCGTTAAAATAGGGCCAAGAATCCGTCAGAACTTTAGTGTTTTTAACTGTTAGCCGATGTTACGAACGCGCTAAACTAACCGGGCTCGTTAAAACCACCACCAATAAAGGTTAGCCTAGCCGGTAACAAAACAAAACCCTATGCCTCCTTTTCCCTACATGTTGCGTTCAATGTGAGTGTGAGACTAACCAACCTGGGTGAGTGCAATGCTTTTGCTACTTCTGGAGGGGTTTGCGTAGTGTCACTGACTCCCCTCAGATTCTGCATAGTTTTATGCACGTCAGTCTGAAGCTGCCCACTTCCTGAAGGACCAATATTAATATCATAACAGGCTACGAAAATGTTTCAAGTGACTTGAGCATACACACTCGAGAGACTTAAACTGTCCACTGTCCACAGATGGTTGCCTCGTTTGTGGATTTGTAGCAGTGCGACGCTGCAGAATGAACATAGGGGAAACACAATGGATATGCATAAAACAGTGTCTGGCCTGGCGGGGGAAACACTGCCCTCAACCCATGATTAGATTCTTTCCAAGCGTGTCAGGTAATACTGGAGTTCAGTTTCAATTTATCCAAGGCAATTTCGGCCTTTGCTTTGTGTCTCGCCCACTGTGGGAATACCTTAATAAGCCGACGGGGCTGAATGAACAGTGAAGAGTTTGATTTTCTTGTGTTACCGGGTGGTTTGATTGAACTTCTGTCAGACTCGTCTTAATTCACACAAGAGTTAAAATATTTATTACTTAAACCTCTTAAACAACTAGTAAGCTAAACTCTAGATGTTATAGAAGCTGTGTTCTCTTCAGATTGCCTCTGATGCATGCCTCCGTACAATCACCGTGAGCGATTCTTTATCGATCGCTTTTCACCTGAAGGCAAGGGCAGCCAAACAGAGTAGCACTTTGTAAAGCTGTGGATTTAGTTGTTTGTGGAGAAAGCTGGAGTTGGTTTATTAAACGAGAGAATCAGAATCTACAGTCTACCGAATGAATACATAACAAACTAATACATTTTTCCATCCTCGGTCAGGTCAGACAGTTTGTTTCATTAATGCAGGTTTCAGTCTCCACTTTGTTTGCATTTTGTTGAGAAAACAGTTTCACGCTTTTTGTCCATTCCTGTGCTCAAAATACAGGATAAATTAGTCTCACTGCACATCTAACTGACCGAAAACAAATGAGAAGTGCAAAGGAATGGCATCACTTGCAGTTTTCAATGATGAGGCCGACAATAATAGACACAATGTGCTGTGTGTCTCTCAATACTTTCTGACTTACTGTCCGTGGCTCTCAGCTTCAAGCCCATTGGTTCATACTGAAGTAAATCTAACTTGAAAACACAACTATATAGTAGACTTGAGCTGGTGCAAACATTTTCAAACCAGTTTGCTATCCTGCCAAAGTGGTATACCAAATTTAAACACTACGTGTCGCACTAGCCACTCATGAGTGAGACTGATAAAAGAGTCCATAGTGAGTGTAGCGACTCCAGACCACATGGTGACGGTAATGCGACTCTTAGCCATGACTTACTACCTGCAGCAAGGTTATAATAAACTCTTTGGTTAGGCGTTAACACTTTCTTTCGTCTTTTTCAACAGGAAACGTACGTTGGCTTGTGTGGACGCCAATGTTGTAGTACTCGAGATTGGTCTTGGCCTCAAGACCAGTTTTTGAAAGTCTCGGTCTTGTCTCGGAATCAACCGCATATTTATTCGTTCTCAACCCCTCAAAGTCTTGGTCTTGACTTGGTCTCGATACACTCTGGTCTTGGTCAATTGTGTAGTCTACGTGATACGCAGGTATACGCAGTATACTCACTTAGAAAGCTCCAGGATTTCCACATACCCGCTTAAAAATACGCATTGACATACAACAACATACTTTCCATCTTATTTTTTGACATATTTTGAATTGTCATGTGTTTTTTTTTTCTTTGCATATGCTAAATAAAGGTATTTCAGTTGTGAATTGGTGCATAAAAGTGTATAAAAATGCAGGTCTTTGACGCTCCCTGTGGGGAGGACACCCTACACTCTGGTCTTGGTGATGACTTGGTTTAGGTGGTCTTTACTACAACACTGGCAGACGCACTACTTGATCAATGAAAGAGAAAACATAAGCTACTGAAAAGCTATTTGATTCAGGAAGCAGCGACGCCAATGAGAAGTAGTTAAACTAGGAATGCTACTGCCCAACACTGCTTGAAATACAAGTTGGATTTAGCGCCTTGACGCCATCAGCACAGGTTGCTAATGTAGGCTGCTTTTCAATTTACCAAAAGGTGTAACAAATGCTGGTTCAACCGGAGAGCATGAAATCAAACCGGTTTAACCTCATACAGCGGACGGACTAGTGAAACTGAAGTTTTTCTTTCAAACAAACAGAGGAAATAGAGCATTTGTTAGGAACAATTATCAGCGGCGGATTAATCCACATTTGCTGCTCTGGTAAGTATTTGTGGTTGCAGAGTTAGAATAATGTCTCCAAAGACATTGGCTGCAGTGGCAACACGTTATCTTCAAGATAACATCCTAAATATCCAGTTGGTTAGCAGTGCACTAATACCTGCAGTAAGCAGGTTGTACTGGCCTACTAGTGCATTGGCACAGTAATTAAGTTTAAGTTAAGTTTTTTAATTAAGTTCCCTTCTCCCTCTTTCCAATGCAGCATAACAAATTACTAATTATCTGCTTAGAACTATCATCACCAGCGTACGTTTTGCAGAGGCCTGATGCATGTTAATGAGCTCTTCCTGTGTTTGAATGTCTAAATCCATTTTTAAATACAGACATCTGACCACACATGGCTCTTAGAGAACGTAGCAGAGCAGAATTTAAATGTAGCTCAGAGTAGTCTTTGTGACATTTTGAAAGATCATTTGTCAAACTGTCAGAGAGCGTTTAAAAGATGCGAGAGGAACTTTCTGTCAAATGTAATTTAAGCAGTCTCATTTAAGGTATTGACCAAGTCATTAGGCCTTTCTCTTGTTGTGGTATTGAGCGGCTGCAGACGTGTTAAAGAGTATCTACAACTTTTGTCTTGACAACTTTCAACAGGCTGTTAGTCAGGTCACTTTCTGAGCCTTTTTTGAAACATATTTCTGCTTTCTATTTCTCACATGGAGTCACTCGCATGCTGAAGCTTTCACTCTGGTTGTATAAGGACTGGGGGTGTCAGGATTTTGATTTTGGAGGAAATTAAACAGAATAAGCTTTCAGTTTTGATTCTCAAAATAAAAAGCAAGATCTGTGATTTTTTTCTCTCTCCACCCCCCGCCAACTTGTGTACATTCAAAGAAGTAAAAAACAGACGGCGTTAGTTTAGCATGCAGCTAAAGACACAGGGTAGGGTTAGATTACCCGCTGGTAGCATGCAGCTAAAGACACAGGGTAAGGTTAGATTACCGGCTGGTAGCATGCAGCTAAAGACACAGGGTAAGGTTAGATTACCGGCTGTTAGCATGCAGCTAAAGACACAGGGTAGGGTTAGATTACCGGCTGGTAGCATGCAGCTAAAGACACAGGTTAGGGTTAGATTACCGGCTGGTAGCATGCAGCTAAAGACACAGGGTAGGGTTATCTTAGCGTTACGGAGATGATGGAGAAACAGAACTGGAAAATCCTCCTGCTTCCCTCAAGTCACCGTAAAACGTTGCCTTCCTTTTGAGTGAGTTATGGAAACAAACAACGAAGGTAAAGCATGTGGGGCTCCAACGGGACTTCGTAGTGCATTCATGTGCACCTTGGTAAACTAATGGATCATACAATTGCACTCTGAGAAACTCAAAACTGAACAAAGGTTAAGACTGGAATTGTGACCTTAAAATCGAATGGTCAAATAAAATCATGGATTTGGGGAATCATGACACCAAGTGTCTGAAAATGGATAGATCATTCACACACCTCCAGTTTGCTCCCACCAAAATTCCAAAAGTTCCATTGTTTAAATTGTATATTGTCTGTTCTGGTTCATTACAAAGATAACAAACGTTAGAAACTAGCGGCCTGTTGAAGCTGTAAAGCTCATTAAACACCAGAAAACTTTGCTCTTAACTAATTCATGGTCCATGAAAATCAAAACGCATAGTCATCAATCGTAAAAAGTCTGTTTATTACAAAGTCAAATTTTTTTTGGAGATTCAGTGGTTTCATCTGACTGCTGCTTCTTGATATTTATACCAAATGTGATGTTATTATGCCAGTCATACTGCAGTCTGCTGGTAAAATAAATGGGATTCTGAATGTTGAGTTATTTTTCATACTTTTATATATAAGTTTCTGTTAGATTGGAGATAATTGCCAAACCTGATCCTGTAGAACCTAATTTTCTATTCTTGTGCACATGAAGATCCTCCAGCTCCCACACTTCTCTAAGACAATATGAATGTGAAGCAGGGACATTCTGTCAAGCTCAGTTAAACACTTCATGTGGATTACTAATGAATTAGGAAATCCCCGCCACACTGAATCTGTCTCGCAGGTTTAAATTACTTGTAGCTTCCCCGCAGAATGACTCAGATGCAACGCACGGAGCTAGTTTGCTTTCCCATGTTAACAATGTTAGTCAGTATGTGAGCTTGTCAAAGTTTTTCTGCTCAACAGGAGAAGATTAATACAAGCAGTGACTTCCAGCTCATACCTGCCTTGTGAAGGATGTAGCTGTCAATAGCAACATTGTTCGCGTTCGGATTACAGGTTTTTATGGCTTTCAGTCGCTGCTTAACAGATACTGTTGGCAATAAAAGTGGATTAAATGAGCTATGGCTGCAACAAATTTCTATTTCATTATAATTTGATTGTTTTTGTTTTTTTATTAAAATTTTGATGTCATGAACTTGTACATAATGCTCAATGGGGTTGACCGGGAGAGAAGGTGACGTCTTCAAAATGCTTGTTTTGTCCGACCAGATGTCCAAACCCTCAAAAGTATTAAATGAGAGAAAAACAGCAAATCAACTAATTTGATTATCAACTAACCTAAACTTTTTGCAAGATCAACAGCTGTAAGATTGAAGGTCTACCCCAAGGGACCACTTCCGGGTCTGAAAAGTGAGGCTAATGCCGCATTCTCTCTAATTTCCAGCAGGGGGGTGACTCCACTGGCTCCAAAAAGAAGTCTGTTTCTATACCGTAGAAGTCTATGAGAAAATGAGCCTACTTCTCATTTGATTTATGACCTCAGTAAACATTTTCATCAGTTTATGGTCTCAATCGCTAGTTTCAAGTCTTTTTCAATACAGCATGATGTTCATTTAGTAAACGATAGTCCCATTTAGTTTAAAACAGACGATAAAGCAGGTGATTCAAGTTAATTGGAACTTTTGGTCGCCTAAAAATGTCTCGTTCAGCATTCGGTAACACCTTGTCAACCGAAGCTAGCTAGCGTTAGCTGGTAACTTGAGGGAAGGTTTGCTGATTTTCTGTACTGCCATACGTGCAGATGAATGGTGCCAGTTCCCCATCGTTGACGTTCCCTTTTTAGCGTTTAGCGCAGCGCAGCGCCATTGAAACCATACACCAACACTGGCTTAGTTGCGCTTTTCTCCCCAGCTCCATCCTTTTGTCCAAATATGTCACTTCTGGCTCCAAAATACCAATATGGCAACGGCCAAAATGCGAAGTCCTGGCTTCAAAACGGCCGTCTATAAACCAGCGCGTGACATCACTGATGCTACGTCCATTATTTCTACAGTCTATTATTTACCCATCATTTTTAAATGTTTACCTTCCCATAAAAGAAGTTCACAAATCACACACAAATCACTAATTTTATTGTTATTTTCTAATGGTAGTTATAGGTGGTATTTGTAGTAGAACAATTCTTCGTAAACGGTTCACTGTCTCGTTTTCAGCATGTTTTTGCAACAGTTTTACATTTGAGTGGTTATATGGAATCGTTAGACCTGTAAAGTGCTGACCTGAAGTTAATGTAGCGTGCAGTGGCACACAGCTGAGCTGTAAACTGCCGTTATAGCAGGAAAAGTAATTTGAGGAAACGGCTGCAGGTCAAAAGTTGCTCCAGTTTGCAGAAATAATGGCAATTTACAAGGTTAATACCTGTCGAAAGGGGCTGACAGCGTAGATAAAGGCTGCTGGTAGATATCGACTGGGAGTATCGGCAACTTAATCTCCCCCCTCAGGTGAGAGGGGTGAGAGGGCCTCTCCTTCTGCAGTGACCAAGGGCAGCCGTAACACAGATAGTCTGAGTCAGCAGGGGATGAATGGCTGCTTGTTTAACTTTTATTTTCTCAGAGAAGATTTGCTGAGCGGGCTTGTTATTCCTCCGTGCCTCATGCCTGCAAACACAGTCCCAATACTCTGTTGGACGCTGAGCAGTAATTCAGTTCATGATTAAGTGCCTGGCCTAAGCGTGCTGTGATACCGTGCCCACAAGGTTGATTAGGTTAAATCCCTAAAAGAGACCTCATGGAGGTTTTTACCTGCAGAGTAATATTTCATGGTGGTCCTGTATTGTTTGTATGAATTTTAAGGGTACCTTCATTTTTCCCCATGTTGTTGTGTTTGAATGACTGATGGGAACAACAATCTTTGAAATCGGTCAGTCACGTCCACTAAAAGTTCTGTTTTTGCCGCTGACTGACTCAGATTATTATTCTAAGTGTCTGACAACATCATGGAAAGGATCCCTACAGAGATAGACCTTTAAGTTAAAGAGTAAGATCATTTTTGTTTAACTTGAAACAGCCCCTTAAAACGATCAAAAGCCATCTTGGTTCATCTTTCCACTGTTCCAACAATCACCACTCTGGTTTGGTTGAAATAAACCCTTAATTCACCCATTTACATGTGGAGATATGCTGGCTCTATACACGCTAAAAGTCCTGATTATTTACATGGAGTCTGGTGGAGATATGCTGGCTCTATACACGCTAAAAGTCCTGATTATTTACATGGAGTCTGGTGGAGATATGCTGGCTCTATACACGCTAAAAGTCCTGATTATTTACATGTAGTCTGGTGGAGATATGCTGGCTCTATACACGCTAAAAGTCCTGATTATTTACATGGAGTCTGGTGGAGATATGCTGGCTCTATACACGCTAAAAGTCCTGATTATTTACATGGAGTCTGGTGGAGATATGCTGGCTCTATACACGCTAAAAGTCTTGATTATTTACATGGAGTCTGGTGGAGTTTGGTGATGGTGATTTTGGGCCTGTTTCATGTTATACACGCTAAAAGTCTTGATTATTTACATGGAGTCTGGTGGAGTTTGGTGATGGTGATTTTGGGCCTGTTTCATGTTAAACAAAAAGGATCTTATTCTTTTGTGCCTTTTAGGCCTTTATTTGTATAGGACAGCTGAAGACAGCAAAGGGCCACAGGTCGGAGTTGAACCCGCTGCTTTGAGGAGTAACCCTCTATAAATGGGCACGCGCTCATAGAGGCGAGCTACCCAGGCACCCAGGATCTTACTCTTTAACAAAAAGGTCTATTTCTGTAGAGATTCTTTCCAAAATGTTGTCAGTCTCTTAGAATAATAATCTGAGTTTGTCAGCGGCAAAAACTGAACTGTTTGCAGAAATAGAATATGTGCATTTGGCAATACACCAATACTGGACTAATTTCAAAAAGTATTCCCATCAGTCACTTAGTCACAAAAACATTGATTGATTTCTGATAACTTTTGTTAACCCGTTTTATAACATAACAGCCGCACGGCATAAAGCCCCTGCAGACCTGAACACACAATCGGCGAAATTCTGTTTGGTTTCAGTACGTGTGGTCTGCTGTGCTCCTCATTCAACTAAAGGAGGACATGGGCTTTTCAATCAAACTATAGCTTGAGGGAAAGAGGAATAAACAATGTATAATTAAAAGGATTTGCATGCTATTGGTATTCCCTGACGTTGTTGGCAGTGTCCCTGGAGGCTGAAGGAGCAACAACCTTTGCAGATAAATAAATTAGACTTTCAGAACAAAAACAGCTGCTCGGGAAGGGTGAGCAGTGTGTGAGCAGTGTGACACAGAGTGGGACTGTTCCTCCTGTGGGGGGGTCAGAGGTCATGAAATCACTAAACAGGGGATGGACCAAAGCCCATTGGTTTAGTTTGGAAATACAGAAGTGGGAACAACAATATTTATTCCACTGTTTTTCATTTCCATACTTAGGACAACACGAGAGACTCTCATAATGCTGTTTTAAAATACTTTATTTTTAATCGAGGGAACCTTTCTATGCGGCCCTGCTTTGCATTTTGTTAACATCAACAGTTAAGTATGTAGTAAGTATAGCTGTCAATGGCTATCAATTTTTCTCCCCGTATTATTCGCTAAATTGCTTACTCAGAAAAGTGTAAAAGATGCCCATCAAAGATGCTCTTCTCGTCTTTATTTGACTGGATACCTTGTAAATACTTCACTAATGATTGTCATGGCATAACCACAACCCTGGGGAAAGCTTGCTATTATAGCGACGTGTCCTGGAAACTTAACAAGGTTTGGTTTTTAATCGTGCATTTGAGGTTGCAGGAGCTACACACTAACCCGCCAGCCAGAGGTAATGGATAAGGCTTTGACGTCGACTCTGGGCGCAGATTCATCCTCCGCTCTGCGGCCTTCTCTCTCCTGATGGTGGTGTCAACCACTCAGTTGGCGGATCATTTGGAGACATTACAAAGACGGGGATGTAACATTAGCACACCTTGGTTGGGAAATACCACGGCGAATCAGAAACAGACACTCTCCACACAAAACATACAAAAGTATTTGGAGCAGTGGACAGCTATACATATTGGGGGGGTGGGGGGGATTCAATACAGCATAGTATTGCAATATTTTCCATGGCAATACTGTATCGATACACAGAGTATCGATTTGTTATTATGTATGTGTTGGTCATTTTGTCTGCGTGACAATCCCATTTTGCCAAGATGAACAAAAGGTAATAAATTGCAATGTATTGCAGAATATTGTTAAAATCGCAATAATATCGTATCGTGATGATGTCGTACCGTGAGGCCTCTGGTGATTCCCATCTCTACAGCATCTAGGGAGCAACTTGGGGTTAAAGGAATAACCCGGCAACATAGGATTCCATTCACTACGCTAAGCTAACTAGCGGCGGTGCCGGTGTTGCACCGGACTAAAACGATGCATGCACAAAACATGCCTTGGCCCACCTATCTACAGCTGGGGAGACCGTGATAAGCCCTATTTCAACAAACGCTGGCGTATCCCTTTAAGTATATTGCTCAGGGACGCTTTGACATGTGGCCAGAGGAGCCTGGCGTTGATCCGCCAACCTTGTGGTAATGAGGTGACCATTCTACCTCCGAGCAACAAGCCACCCTGCCTCTGTTCTCTCAGTCACTCTCTTACACTCAGCTTTACTTCACTTTCTAAGCTCCGCAACGCAGGTAAGCCCCACTCACCCCAGCATGGCGGCCAAAAGAAACCAATCACTGGATTTTGCAACAATTCAGAAACAATTAGCATATATAGAATACGCTATAAACACAGGGGTTTGTTTGACTATTCATCTTTACCTTAGGAAGCCCTTTTGTGGAGGAAATGCAAAATAAAGATATTGGAGCAAGTCAGCGGTGTAGAAGAAGCTTTTTCAGCAGAAACTTCTGGTATCTCATCAGGGCCGAAGAAACCACACACAGTAATTACAGTCCTGATATTTTGAAGTCTGCCAGAGGTTTCTATGTCTGTCTGTAGTAGTCCTTACCTAGTACTGTCAGGGCCCTCATACTCTGCTTCTGACTGGCTAGTAGTCCTTACCTAGGTACTGTCAGGGCCCTCATACTCTGCTTCTGACTGGCTAGTAGTCCTTACCTAGTACTGTCAGGGCCCTCATACTCTGCTTCTGACTGGCTAGTAGTCCTTACCTAGGTACTGTCAGGGCCCTCATACTCTGCTTCTGACTGGCTAGTAGTCCTTACCTAGGTACTGTCAGGGCATGCCCTCATACTCTGCTTCTGACTGGCTAGTAGTCCTTACCTAGCTACTGTCAGGGCACGCCCTCATACTCTGCTTCTGACTGGCTAGTAGTCCTTACCTAGCTACTGTCAGGGCACGCCCTCATACTCTGCTTCTGACTGGCTAGTAGTCCTTACCTAGCTACTGTCAGGGCACGCCCTCATACTCTGCTTCTGTCTGGCTAGTAGTCCTTACCTAGGTACTGTCAGGGCACGCCCTCATACTCTGCTTCTGACTGGCTAGTAGTCCTTACCTAGGTACTGTCAGGGCACGCCCTCATACTCTGCTTCTGACTGGCTAGTAGTCCTTACCTAGCTACTGAGCATGTGTGACTCCCAACAAAGATGGAACAGAAGTGAGATGCCTCACTCGCAGTGGTGTAGTCTACGTGATACGCAGGTATACGCAGTATACCCACTAAGAAATCTCCAGGATTTCCATATACCCACTTAAAAGTGTGCAATGCTACGCAACAACATAGTTTTGTGACAGAACTTTCACTTAACATATTTATATTCACAAATACGGGGTTGAGTAATGGGACAGCAAACTAAACTAACACTGCACAACATGCAGAGAGACTCTTCTCATCTTTCATCAACCAGCTCCTCACTGAGCACGGTGCGTAGTGTGGTCGTAGTGTAGTCGTAGTGTGGTCGTAGTGTAGTCGTAGTGTGGTCGTAGTGTGGTCGTAGTGTGGTCGTAGTGTGTACATTCACACAAATATATCCAAAAAATGCAACCGTTGTCCAAGCAAAATGTAATCTTACATACAGTATCCAAACTACAACATATATAGAAAGTTATAATAATAAGTATGTAAGAACATGTCAGATTATTGTGTCAAGCACTACACTAACCTGTGGTGCTCCTATTTTTTTTAATACTTTTTTATTGTGACGTTGTTCATATTACAATCATACAATTAACATTTGAATTGACACAGTATATTTTTTTCCCCTTTTCTCCTTCTTTCCTTTCCCCTTTTCCCCTTCCCCCCATCCCTTCCCCTCCTTCACACCTAGTGGGAAAAAATAAAAAATAAAAAAAAGAACCTAAAAATAAATAATTAACAGAAGGAAATATATACGTCGATACACACTCATACATACCTACTTACATATATATACATACAAACACTCCCCGACGTACATTATATATACACCCATATATTCATATATACCCACGCATATGCATACATACCTACATCCCTATATACATGTTTACATACAGACATACAAATTTCCATATAGTTGCATCATATGTCACAGAGATTACATCCATGCCTCATCTAATTACACAGGTCCAAATCCATGCTTGGTTTTTGTTTTTTTGGTTAGCATCTGCGAACCATCTCTTCTTGAATAACTTCATTTTACCTGACTGTGGTGCTCCTAATAACCCAGCTGCTTAGGGATCCACTGCCTTTTGCTGCCTCCTGCAGGTCCTTCTTTTTCTGTTTCCTTATTCTGTCTTTATCTTTGCACTGTAGCAGAATTCTATATCATGATTTACAAAAAAAGACAAGATAACAAGATATCAAACCAGATTAACAGTTTAATTGTAGCCTATAACTGCAACCTGAGCTGACTATCAGATTTCTGCAGCAGGGGGCTAGTAGGCTTTGAATCAGTTTTTTTTCTCAAAATATAAGGATGTCCTTTATTAAGAAGTCAAAATGTATAGACCACCAACCTACATCGCAGACTACAAATAACCTAAGCTAATTTCTCAAAGAAGTGACATGTTCTTTTATGTGGGCTGCTGGTTGAGAGGCAGAAAGCAGAAGCAAAAGTGTGTGTGTGTGCACGCGCACACACACACACACACACACACACACACACACACACACACACACACACACACATTTCTGTTAACCTACAGAGAACTGCTGCCATCTCTTGTGTATCAGAGAATGAAACGGTGACGCTATAAGGCTGTCACACAATGACTCTAGTGTGTGCCCTAATAAAACGAGTCATTGTGGCCACGGCAGCTGGTGCAGTTGTCACTACTTCAAAGTTAGCTGCTGCTGCCACAAATTTAGCTTGCCTGCTGGCTGTTTTCATCCTGGAGGAGACTCGTTAACTAGCGGCAGCGGCTAGAAGTTACTATAACAAACCAAATGTGCATCTTCAAAAGCCCACTTACCCATTGAATGGCTTGTTGATTCTCCTGTGAAAGGATTGGTGTCCAGGATTTATGCTAAATTGATGCAAGTATCTGTAGGAGAACCCCCAATAGTAAAGAAATGGGAGCGAGAGCTGAGCCCGGAGGGGAATGTAATTAATTGGGAGACAGTTTGGGACATTTCCCACTGTTCCAAGAACCCAAATCCCCAGCAGATCCACTTCAACATATGCCACAGGACGTATTGGACTCCTCAGAAGAGATACGTCTCTAAGGCCATTCCTACTCCCTATTGCACGTTCTGCCAACCTGAACAAACTGGAACTTTCCTGCACATGGTCTGGGAGTGTGAACAGGTGCATGAGTTCCGACATAAAACAACATCAATAATCTCTGATGTGATAGGATGTCGAATTCCTACTGACCCGATTGTTTTGTTACTTAATGATGACTCTAAATTACACCTACTTGGGAGACAGAAGAAAGTTTGGTTAGCCGGCTCAACCGCGACTAAGAAAATGATAGCTCAGCGCTGGCTCTTCAGAATTCTGACTTTAAACTTAACTTAAACTCAGACTTTAAGGGCACTTTCACACCTATAGTTCGGTGGACTCAGTGCAATTCGGGGGTGAAGTTGCAGCATTGTTGCATTTCTCATTTGATTGGGTTTGCGTTCACACCCCCAATTTCAAGCAAACCAGAGTTTGTTTCTTTGATCCGCACCAGAGTTGGGATGAGCCTTTACACCAGCCCGAAAGTTCTGGACTATCCAACCAAAACGCTCCAGAGTTTGTTTTAAACTGACTAAACAAGGCGGGTCCAAGCTCAACCTTGAAACTCAAATGCATGATTCACATTGGCCCTAATCATCTTCCGTACCAAACCGCAATAACGTGCAAGTTACTTCCCGTCAGAGTTGTTTATAGGAGCAGATCGTCGGGCTGAAGCCACACACAGGCCGGACTTTATTCATATACTTCATATATTTGATGTGTGTTGAAGTGAAAAGCAAAACTAGAACCGTCCGTCGTGATAACTCTGAATTATCCCACAGTAGATTTAAATCAAATGAGGTGACTCTGAATAAAGGAATAAAGGGAAACCCCCGAGCAAAAACAGTACAGTACTCTCAGTAATAATCTAACTTATTAGGAGCCGGCAAAACGGGGGCCTTTAGAAGTTACATGAAAGCATCCAAAATTACATTTTCAGATGAATCGCTGTCACAGAGAGCAGAACCAAGTTGGTCCCCCACCAAGAGAATTTAAACTATAAATTATTAGCTGCAGATTTTTCTTTTTTTTTTGGGACAGAAAGAATCTCCTGAGCTCCAGAATCACCGCGAGACCGTGACGGATCGCTGCATCCTCTTCCTCTGCAGCGTTTGAATCGTAATGTGCGCTCTCTTGGCTACAGGCTAGTTGGCTCTTATGCATGCTGTGCCTCATTATGGCAGGGCTGTTTCATGTGTATAACATGACTAATGAGGGATAGAAGAGTAATCTGTATATGTGCCTCCTAAAAGGAAGAAATAACCTCCAACAAGAGATAAAGCCAGTTGCAGTAGTCAACCGGTTCTCACTCCCAACTCGTAAAATACTTACGCCTGCTGAAGAGTCCTCGAGCAAGACACAGACTTCACACCTGCTACTTCTACTGCAGAAACAACACCAAAAAAACACTGACACAAGATGACGTTACTTGTCTAATTTTGTTCTAATTTCTTTGCGTTTGGGCTTTTTTCCTCCTCTCTTCTAAATAGAGTAAATCTCAATTTGGATAATTTGTTCCAATTAGCAGCGAAGCGATGAGCAAATAAAAAATTAAAAAACACGATAAAGCTTCAGGGAGCTTCTCATCCAAATACCTAGTCGAAGGGAATTAACTACAGAAGCCTTGTCATTGTATGGATGTTACACACACACACATACACACACATACACACACACACACACAAATGCACACAGAGGTACAAAAACAGTCAAAAACAGACTCAAACTGCTAGTTTTTTTTTGAGATTTCGTCTCTTTCTCTGCAGTTTGGATTGAAGAGGACTCCCAACATGCCAGAGTGATGAAACTGAGTGATGAAACTTGGTCTTATTCATCTTTGAGCCTCATTAAGATGTGTGAGCACTTCTCAGCAACACGGTCGGTTACTTCTTCAGCACCGCGTGCATTCTGGGAAGTTTAATTGGTAAAAGTATTGAGGTGTACTTTCTAAAGATGGTACACAGGAAGTTTTGGGTACCGTTTAAGCAAATGAGGTTTAACCATGTATCAGCTAATTTAAATAGCTCACGTTACTTTAAAGTAGATTTTCTTCGGGGCTAAATTACATGTTATTGGATTGGTGCATAAACTCCATTAGTTTCCAATACCAGCATTTTAGGCGGTATCAGAGGCTTTTCCAATACTGGTATCGCTATGGGAACATCTCTAGTTTCGGTACCCAACCCTATCGATCTGGCAATGTGAGAGTAGTCTTTGTTCACAAGATCAGAGTCGACACAGTGATGTCTGTAATCATCTTGCTTTCTGGACCTTATCGGCAGCGTCTTGTTTACCTGAAGTGCACCATCTGTGTGCTTGGACCCTCGCTGAGCCCGTCACAGCCCACCGGACTGTCGGCGGCGGTGGGCTGTGACGGGCTGTCGGCGGCGGGCCGGGGCTGATCTGAGCGCGGGCTGATTGACACAAATACCCATTGAGCTGCTGCAGGGAGACGACCCGAAGCCAGTCAGCAGAAAGTCAATCAGAGCGTAGCTTCGCCGTCAATCAATTCTTAATTCACCCTCGAGAGAGATCATCGAGTGGGCGATTTTCAATGACATCGAGCCAAATCACAAGAAAAACAAAAACGCCACGTTGTCTGGTTTAGATATGAGGATGGAAAACCTTCCTATGGGTCGTATATTTCCTGCCATCGCTGGGGAGGCTAATTTATGAAACGTCGGGGGACACAAAGTGCTGCCGCCAGGGACTGAACACGGAGAGATGCATAAACACACAAGATTGTACTGCAACGATTTATTCCTCCACACGTAAAATACAACCAGTACTGCAGTTACCAAATGTAAAGTTACTGTGAGTCGAAATAAGTGCGTTAGTGCAGCGGTCAACAGAAAGTGTTCTCTCCCAGGCTCACCCCCTCTCTGTCAAAGCCCAAAAAACCAACAGGTGAACAGGTGAAGCAAACAAATGTTATCACTTCCGCTCAAACCACGATGGAAACGCCCACCCTCATAATCAACAAACAACATAAATGAGACCATAAACAACATACAATAGGTGGCTCCTACAGATACTAACCCAGTTAATTACAATATTACAGAACATTTTGGACCTGAACAAAGAAACAGAGAAAGGAGTCACATGTTTTTTAGATTTTTTGTGGCTTTTCCTTTTATTAGGTAGTGACAGTGGATAGACATGAAAGGGGGAGAGAGATGGGGGGATGCCTCCAGGTTAAAAGCAGTTTTGCATGTGAATCCTAATGAGCGCTAACTTTCACGTGGCGGCTCTCCCGGCGGCCCAGCGAAGCAGAGGAAGTTGGTCTCCGAGGAAGTGAGTGAGGAGGATTGGACATGAGCTTTTATTGCTCTTAACTGATGTCTGAGTGGTTTAAACGCTGGATTTGTTTCCAGATCCATACGAAGAACCAAATTAAATTAATCAGACTCAAGGCTGTAAAGTGGCTTTGATTCCATTTAGAAGAACCTTTAAGGTCTTAAATAAATCCTAAGAAGTCTTTCAGGTGTTACTAATAACAATATACTATAATTAGTTACACCTGTGCTTTTCCGGCTTTGAAAAGTTGGAGTATAATCCAACGGTTGTTTTGATTTTGATCCCGACATTAAAAAGTGGTTCTCAGCAGGAAACCGATGGAGTGTCAACTCCAGGTAGGTAATGAGTCCTAAGTGAAGGAGTTCAAATACCTCGGGGTCTTGTTCGCGAGTGAGGGGACAATGGAGCGGGAGATTGGTCGGAGAATCGGCGCAGCGGGTGCGGTATTACATTCAATCTATCGCACCGTTGTGACGAAAAGAGAGCTTAGCCAGAAGGCAAAGCTCTCGATCTACCGGTCAGTTTTCGTTCCTACCCTCACCTATGGTCATGAAGGCTGGGTCATGACCGAAAGAACGAGATCCAGGGTACAAGCGGCCGAAATGGGTTTCCTCAGGAGGGTGGCTGGCGTCTCCCTTAAGGACCAGACACGCAGAGCAGACGGCCAAACGTCGGCAGAAAAGCCAGTTGGACTGATCAGTCTCCCCGAGTTGGTCCAAAAAGTTCCTCAGAACTCACCGAAGAGACGAGACGTAATATGTCTCCATAACAGCAGGCGGCGCTAATCTGGATTGTCGCCCAAAAAAGAAAACCGGAAGCTGATTTGACTAACGCATCACGTGGGTCTGGTTTCTCCGGAAATTCAAAGCCAGAATACGATGTCATATTGTACTAATAGGTAGGTCACCGAAACGTGTTTCTGAAAACATTTGAAGAGAGAAATAGGCCGTGCAGTTGCTGAATCTGTCTTCATTTCAGCTCAACAAAGGTCAGTTTCAAAGATTTTAGTCACATTTTGAGAGACTACTACTAATGCTCTGTTAAAATAACAATGACATGCTGCGTTATAGACTTTAGACCAGGTTATACACCTCCCTGTAAGACCAGCACGCCCAGAATGCACCTGAACACACCTCCCTGTAAGACCAGCACGCCCAGAATGCACCTGAACACACCTCCCTGTAAGACCAGCACGCCCGGAATGCACCTGAACCCAGAATCCTCCTGCTGGGAGGAGGCCTTGGGGAAGACCCAGGACTAGGTGGAGGGATTATATCTCCAACCTGGCCTGGGAACGCCTCGGGATCCCCCAGTCGGAGCTGGTTAATGTGGCTCGGGAAAGGGAAGTTTGGGGTCCCCTGCTGGAGCTGTTGCCCCCACGACCAGACCCTGGATAAGCAGACGAAGATGGATGGAGATTAAAAACAGTAAAAAACATAATTTATGTCATCATATGTCTGCATATATATCTGGCAAAAGTAAACATACTCATGTTATATGAGGCGTAAAAACACAGTAGGATACTTTGGATGCTTTTCTGTTTAATTCACTTTGAAGATTTCCACCCTACGTGTGTGAAAAATATCCCCAGCCACTTTTTCAGCCTCTCGACTCGGTGAAGGAGCCTCTTGGTATTCCGGCGGCGTCCCGGCCGAGGCAGCAGCTCCTGCAGCCGGTCGGCAGGGCAGCGGCCGCTCTTGAGATCAAATCTGAGCTAAATCTCCTCCGCAGGTCATCCCTCTGGCCCGCAGCACAATGGAGCCGAGCTTTGAGAGCAAAAAGAAAAAGTTCACCTCGGGCTTTTGAAGATTGGAGGAAAGGGTTAGGATGTGGTTTTCCACTGGCTGGGTGGAAGCAGCTGTGGCTTTGTGTGATACCTTAAACTTTAAACTTCATCTTATCTTTATCTTGACTTTATCTTATTTTTTTATGAAGTTTTACAGGTACATACGGTTGGCATTACAAATTATATTTAGGGTCCTATCTTGCACCCAGTGCAGCGCAGTTGTCAATTTCCCGTCCAGCGCCCACGTCGTTTAAATAGCAAATGCACCTGCGCCCATCTGTGGCCCATGGGCGTGCTGGTCTTACAGGGAGGTGTGTTCAGGTGCATTCTGGGCGTGCTGGTCTTACAGGGAGGTGTGTTCAGGTGCATTCTGGGCGTGCTGGTCTTACAGGGAGGTGTGTTCAGGTGCCTTCTGGGCGTGCTGGTCTTACAGGGAGGTGTGTTCAGGTGCCTTCTGGGCGTGCTGGTCTTACAGGGAGGTGTGTTCAGGTGCCTTCTGGGCGTGCTGGTCTTACAGGGAGGTGTGTTCAGGTGCATTCTGGGCGTGCTGGTCTTACAGGGAGGTGTGTTCAGGTACCTTCTGGGCGTGCTGGTCTTACAGGGAGGTGTGTTCAGGTGCATTCTGGGCGTGCTGGTCTTACAGGGAGGTGTGTTCAGGTGCATTCTGGGCGTGCTGGTCTTACAGGGAGGTGTGTTCAGGTGCATTCTGGGCGTACTGGTCTTACAGGGAGGTGTGTTCAAGTGCATTCTGGGCATGCTGGTCTTACAGGGAGGTGTGTTCAGGTGCATTCTGGGCGTACTGGTCTTACAGGGAGGTGTGTTCAGGTGCATTCTGGGCGTGCTGGTCTTACAGGGAGGTGTGTTCAGGTGCATTCTGGGCGTGCTGGTCTTACAGGGAGGTGTGTTCAGGTGCATTCTGGGCGTGCTGGTCTTACAGGGAGGTGTATAACCTGGTCTAAAGTCAATAACGCAGCATTTCATTGTTATTTTAACAGAGCATTAGTAAAATGCTCCTAGGCTCGTGCACAGCGCGCACACACTATGCTTGTTACACACACAGGGACACACACACACACACACACACACACACACATGCAGAAGAAAAAAATAATGAAATAAAAATATTAGGGTGCAAATCCTCCATCATAACAGCAATGCTCCAAGGTCCAAACGCGCCTGGCTTTTAAAGGGAATGGGAGAGGATCTCTGATTGGTTGATGAATGGGAGATGATCTCTGATTGGTTGATTGCATGTTACGCCCCAAACACACCTCTGATTAATGAAGACACTAAGAACAACCCTTTAGGACCAGGCGCCCGGTGCACAGACCCTTTTTTTGGCCGTCAAACTAGCAAAAGGGGATTTGGACACGCCCTAAACACACCTGCGCCAGGCGCTTCGCCGTGCGCTTAGATTGTTAAAATAGGGGCCCTTAGAGTGATACATACCAACCAATTCCCTTTTAGATGGAAACTTAGACCAAATAAACATGACACATAAGACACTGCTTATAGTAAGAAACTGAAAGCGGGTCAAAAGCGCGAGTCAATTCTGAAAGAGCACCTATGTATATATCAAAAAGGATAACCATAGGCACTGTAAATTGAAAAGATACAAAAGAAAACAACACTACAACACCAGTCGGTAATAGAATAGAAGCGGAAATAGTCCCAGAAGCTGCAGCTACTCGTCAATTTGTCAAACAAAATCTGGACAAAAGCACTTTGTGACGAGTCAGTCTGGGACGAGTTTATCTTATCTTTTAACTTGAGTTTATTGGAGATCTGAGTCCTCCTCTGGGGACCACACAGTCTGTTAGTTTCAGATATTTCTTGCCTTCCATTGATAGGATATAAGCTGTAAGAGAGGAAAGGTGGGAAGAGAAGAGGGGAGACGACATGCAGCAAATGGGCCACGGGGCTGGAAACGGACCTGGGCCGCTGCGATAAGGACTGAGTCTGGGTACATGGGGGCGCAGGCTCTACCAGGTGAGCTATCAGGGCACTCCGTCAGGTAAGTTATAACTTCAGACCCATTGTACTGTGTTTGTGCGCATATTCTCACAACGTATAAAGTTCTTTTTAAGAATTCATGGATTTGCAAACCAAAGTTCTCCTGTTTTTACTCTAACATATATTGCAGAAACATTTATTATTTATACTCGCTGAAGTATTGTCTGCAGGCGTGATTCTGCAAGATTTTTGCATCAGTGCACCACCCCATTGTCAGACAACAAAGTCAATATTGGACAATTCTGCAAAACCCCAGACTACCTCTGACTATTCAGGCTGTGTTAATTAAAAAACCACTCGTACATACAGATACAGCTACGTAAGAAAAGCACTTTAATTGGTATGTATTCCACGTGTTTATTATTGTCAGCAGCACATTGACTGCTGCTGTATGAGAGCGTGAAGATCCTTGTAGGGAGGAGGTCGGGGGGGATGTTTGGCTCCTAAAACACAGGGCTTTAAAGAGGGGGGGGGGCAAAGTTCATGTCCTGGAAGAAGTTAAGGACAAAACACAAGACTTTCACCCAGGAAACAGGTGTTCATGTCCTGGAAGAAGTTAAGGAGAAAACACAAGACTTTCACCCAGGAAATGTCCTGGAAGAAGTTAAGGAGAAAACACAAGACTTTCACCCAGGAAACAGGTGTTCATGTCCTGGAAGAAGTTAAGGGACTGTTCGTTATTTATTTAAGGGGCCACCGGAGGAGTTTTGGGACCTTTAGTAAAAATAGACATGACCCTCCCCTCGCCAGTAATAATTTTTCTATGACCCTCCAAAACGATTTGGAAAAAAGGCATGACTCTCCCCCAACAATTTATCGATACCTTCTGTACTGGTTTGCTTCATAAAATCAATTTCCATAAGATGATTTTTTTATTCCTCTTTTTAGTCATGGCATGGGTTATAGCATGGGTGTCCAAATTTTTTCACATGACTGTGTATGTGTGTATATATAACCAGGGCAGCAGTTTTCAGATTACATTATGTGCTTACATGATTGCAAAAGGGTTCTCCAATGTCGTCTCAGTTAGCCTTTTTAAAATGATATCAGATTAGTAAACAGAATGGGCCTTTGGAACATTGGATGAATGGTTGCCGATAATGGACAATGTAGATATTGCATTAAAGATCAGCCACATACATAATGTAATCTGAAATCTGCTGCCCTGATTAAAATAAACAATGCAGCTGATCTCAGCTGGTATTCTGTCCATAACGTAGAATATGATTTTTTTAAGTGACCCCAAACTTTTGACCAGTAGTGTATATATACACATAACAACGTATGGCAGGATGTAAAATCACCGGCTGAGTTTGTGTCATTTAGATTCGACCTTCCAGGTGTGTGCAAAAAGTGTTTCGGTAGAATTTACTGGAGAAACATTTTACAATTATCGCCTGATACAGCAACGACCGATCGATAGCTAAATAAGTTGTTGCACTCAACATGCCAGTTCATTTGTACTCGAAAGGCAATCTAAGATTTTTTCAATACTCTCAACTGCAGCTCCCATAATTCTCGCCCCAGAAAAGTAAAAAATAATAAAACTAAATAATAAATCACAGGAAGACTCCAGGAAACACTCGTCCAGTGTGAATAGAGCTCAAGTTGAATTTCTCTTTCTTTAATTTTCTCTCAGAGAGTAGACGGTGCCTTTCCTGTCTCACTTCTGTTCTTTTTGGTGGGCATTGGGAAGGTTGATGTCTCTCCTAGAGGGGGGACCTTGAAACCTAAAAACATATTTTCTCCACCAGCTCGTAACTCTGAGACTAGTCTGGCAATGCCAGACCTTCCTCCACAGCGCTGCGGAGGAAGGTCTGGCACACAGCATTCCGGGATGGGAGAAAACATGTGGTTTATTGGTAGCAACCTCGTAGCTTGTGTCTGTGTGTGTGTGTGTGTGTGTGTGTGTGTGTGTGTGTGTGTGTGTGTGTGTGTGTGTGTGTCTGTGTGTCTGTGTGTCTGTGTGTGTGTGTGTGTGTGTGTGTGTGTGTGTGTGTGCGCATGTATGTCTATCTCCCTTTGCTGCATGTCATTCCTCCATCTCTCTCCCCTTTCATTTCAGCTGTCCTGTCAATAAAGGCCTTAAAATGCCCCCCAAAAAAGGAGTGAGGGGCTCCGTCCCGAATGTCGAAGGTTTTTAAAGGTCCCATGACATGGTGCTCTTTGGATGCTTTTATATAGACCTTAGTGGTCCCTAATACTGTATCTGAAGTCTCTTTTATATAGACCTTAGTGGTCCCCTAATACTGTATCTGAAGTCTCTTTTATACAGTCTTTTTATATAGACCTTAGTGGTCCCTAATACTGTATCTGAAGTCTCTTTTATATAGACCTTAGTGGTCCCCTAATACTGTATCTGAAGTCTCTTTTATATAGACCTTAGTGGTCCCCTAATACTGTATCTGAAGTCTCTTTTATATAGACCTTAGTGGTCCCTAATACTGTATCTGAAGTCTCTTTTATATAGACCTTAGTGGTCCCCTAATACTGTATCTGAAGTCTCTTTCCCGAAATTCAGTCTTAATGCAGAATTACAGCCACTAGAGCCAGTCCCACGATGAGCTTTCCTTAGGATGTGCCATTTCTGTGTCTGAGGAGGAGAGGGGGTGGGGGGGGGAGGTGTTAAAAAACCTCATAAAGTACCATGGGACCTTTAAAATTACTTCAACCTTGTGTCATTTCCCCTCAATCTCTCTGACTGGAGCAGCAACCCTACCTATGTTATGTGA
The DNA here is from genome assembly GCF_004354835.1 of Perca flavescens. Taxonomy (NCBI): domain Eukaryota; kingdom Metazoa; phylum Chordata; class Actinopteri; order Perciformes; family Percidae; genus Perca; species Perca flavescens. The sequence goes on from NC_041348.1 coordinate 30,611,599, forward strand.
TTTAGAAACAGAAACCGTTTTACTCTAAATGTTCAGTTTACTACTTTCATTGAATTTGGGTGTTTAATTCAATTTTATAGCATTTGAAGAAAAAATTAAATAAAAGAACGTTGAAAAAAGTGACTAAAATGTCAGAAAAAGCCTCAACTGAACTGGTTGTTTTTTGATCCACCACTTTCCCTGTTTGAACTTTTTTTGTTTGAATTCAATGTAAATATTATGAATTTATTGACTATATTATCCTCCCAGGTGTTGTGATTTCTCTTAACTTTAACTCGATCCACTGCTGCAGCCTGCAGCTTGAATATTCTAATATCATTGTCTCTAACTGTGAGTTTATTTCTTACTAAGGTTCTCTGCCTGAAGCATTGCTTCGTTTTCAATTAATGTAGCGCTGACAGTGTGCACTGTCTTTCTCTAGTCTAATAAAAAAAAAGACGTATTAGATCACTTCCCATTCATTGTTTCCAGTAAGAAGTGTAATTTGGACAGTTTGTTCAGCCGTTCGTTGGTTGTAAGTTTGTTCTTGACCCGACGCCACTGCTTTCACTTGCTTTCAGCCTGGCTCAGCTCTCCGTGACTTGAGGTTTAATTTGAGGTTTAATAAAAAAAACAAAATCTAATTGATGATCAACCAGCCCTAAAATTACTGTGCTTCTGCTGCCTGTAAAGTGCTGCGAGGACTCTGCTTTTAAAGAGTAATTTTGTTTGTGTTTTTAACCTGGACCCTATTTTCTCATGCAAAATTCTTTAAATCTGCTCCAGTATTGAGCCAGAACGCTGTAGCCGTCAGCCACAGACTGGGCTGTAATGTAACCCTACAGGACAAATGTTCAGCATCAGTTTGGTCCACTAAAAGTTCTGTTTTTACCACTGACAGACTCAGATTATTATTCTAAGTGTCTGACAACATTATGAAAGGATCCCTACAGAGATAGAGCTTTTAGTTAAAGAGTAAGATCCTTTTTGTTTAACATGAAACAGCCCCGCAATCACCATCACAAAACTCCACCAGACTCCATGTAAATAATCAGGACTTTTAGCGTGTATAGAGCCAGCATATCTCCACCAGACTCCATGTAAATAATCAGGACTTTTAGCGTGTATAGAGCCAGCATATCTCCACCAGACTCCATGTAAATAATCAGGACTTTTAGCGTGTATAGAGCCAGCATATCTCCACCAGACTCCATGTAAATAATCAGGACTTTTAGCGTGTATAGAGCCAGCATATCTCCACCAGACTCCATGTAAATAATCAGGACTTTTAGTGTGTATAGAGCCAGCATATCTTCACCAGACTCCATGTTAATAATCAAGACTTTTAGCGTGTATAGAGCCAGCATATCTCCACCAGACTCCATGTAAATAATCAGGACTTTTAGCGTGTATAGAGCCAGCATATCTCCACCAGACTCCATGTAAATAATCAGGACTTTTAGCGTGTATAGAGCCAGCATATCTCCACCAGACTCCATGTAAATAATCAGGACTTTTAGCGTGTATAGAGCCAGCATATCTCCACCAGACTCCATGTAAATAATCAGGACTTTTAGTGTGTATAGAGCCAGCATATCTTCACCAGACTCCATGTTAATAATCAAGACTTTTAGCGTGTATAGAGCCAGCATATCTCCACCAGACTCCATGTAAATAATCAGGACTTTTAGCGTGTATAGAGCCAGCATATCTCCACATGTAAATGAGTGAATTAAAGGTTAATTTCAACCAAACCAGAGTGGTGATTGTTGGAACGGTGAAAAGATTAACCAAGACGGCTGTTCATAGTTTTATTTTGTTTCTTTCAACTTTGAATGAAGTGTCTTTTACGATGATAAAATTACTGATTATTTACATGGAGTCTGGTGGGTTTTGTGATTGCTTATTTAGGACTGTTTTATGTTAAACAAAAAGGATATATCTCTTTAAAAAAAAGGATCTATCTCTGTAGAGATCCTTTCCATAATGTCGTCAGACCCTTAGCATAATAATCTGAGCCTGTCAGTGGCAAAAACAGCTCTTTTAGTGGACGCTAACTGACTGATTGTCTGGTGTGCAATAGGTAGGCAGGCAGCGGCGAAACAAGCTGCAAATACACGCTGCAAATACACGAAACAAGCTGCAAATACACGCTGCAAATACACGAAACAAGCTGCAAATACACGCTGCAAATACACAAAACAAGCTGCAAATACACGCTGCAAATACACAAAACAAGCTGCAAATACACGCTCAATACTGGAGCAATTTCAAAGGTTGTTGTTCCCATCAGTCACTCAAGGTACAGGTCCATATACACATTGTTTTCGTGAAAGGGGTTGCCCCGCTTCCCAGTATTGCATGCTAGTGGGCTTCTCTTTACTGACCACTGACAAGCAAAGAAAACAGGCTCCACCCTCCTACAACCGCGACGGCTGCAGCTGATTGGACGAACGAGTCACGTGGTTCTGTCTGCTCCCGGATTTGAAAACGAACCATAATGGCGGCTCGTTTGGAATACAATCTCATATTTTACGCAAATAGTTCACCTAAATGTGTTTCTGAAAACATTTTAAGCGAGAAATAGGCTAAGCAGTTGCTGAATCCGTGTTCATTTCGGATCGACAACGGTCACTTTAAAAGGTTTTCGTCAGTTTTTAAGAGGCGGGCGCTCCTCATTTGCATAAAGTTGGCTGGATTCAACGTTATGCAAATGAGGAGCGGGGCGACTCAACGCCGCGCTCCTCCAAAGTCCCCGCCCACGCTACCAGAATGTATAGCACGGCTGCGTCCATAGAAATGAATGGGAAGCGCGGAAATGACGCTGACACTGGACACAAAAACATGTCTCTGCAGCGAGGGATCAGTGGTGAGTCGATACGCTGGAAGTTGACTTTTTTAAAATCACTTTGTGTGCCTTTAGCGCGGCTTTGTCCCCGGTGAGTCCTGTCAGTGTCAGAATCCGACTCCCAGCAGCACTTTGCCCGTGTTGTTGCCTTGTCTCCGCACTTATCCCACCAACACAAATCCTTCTTTGTACTCCGTAATTAAAGTGATTCTAATTCAGAAACCACCCCGCCCCCATCCATCTCCTATAATTATTTTTGAGGCCTATTTTAAGTGCAGGGGTTATTACTCATGTCATGGTTGAAGTACCCCTGGGTCTCTATAAGCATGCTGGGAGATATTTCCTTTCATAAGCACAAGGCTGCTGTTCAAATCGAGTCATCTCAGAGCTTGCTTCACACAAAGTTAACCATCTAGCTTTTGTTGTCTTGGCTGATGGAAGATCAAAATCTTCACTGTTGTAACACATTTGCATGGAAATTTATGCTGCCGAGAAAATCTGCATATCAAAAAAAAAACATTGTTGGTGTTGAATTTGTTCGGGGAATGTTTTCACTGTACCTCTGTACTTTTTCATCTCCGGCATCATTCTGTCATCTCCACAATCCGTCTAGTGTTGCTCCTTTTCATGGAGGGAAATGATTTCTTCTAAACTTTCTGCTGTTATTTTGAGGGCAGCAAATCACTGGTTCAAACTTTCAGACCATCTGGGGAAAAATGTGAGTGAATAATGTCTTTTTCTTAATGTCTCTAGTGGCAAATGATTTCTCCCCCAATCAGCTTTCTATTCTAGCGACAAACTGGGCCTGGTTCAACCCAAATTTAAAACAATAATTAGCCTATTTTATTTTGTCCCCGTCGGTTTGACCAATCATAAAAATGTCACATGGAAATAATTAGTTTCATTAACAGGCTTATAAAAAACATGGAGACACAATGAGAAAGCAGTTTCAAATCTGTATGTTTTCCCTAAAGTGGGATTTTTGGCCAGACTGCACACGCATAAACCCGGGCAGGTGGGGTGGGAGTACGCACTCCATCTACAAAGCAACAGTAGTTTCATGTTTCTGTTAAAATAACAATGAAATGCTGCGTTATTGACTTTAGACCAGGTCTCTGTTGGTCAATGGCGAAATCACTTCCCACTGCCTCAAGATAGAAATATGCCCAGAATGCACCTGAACACACCTCCCTGTAAGACCAGCACGCCCATGGGCCACAGATGGGCGCAGGTGCATTTGTTATTTAAACGACGCGGGTGCTGGACGGGAAATTGACAACTGCGTCGGTCCTAAACTAGCAAAGAGACTTGCAGCGGGCTTTGCGCTGCGCCGGGTGCAAGATAGGACCCTATATCTTTGTCATTAGATCGTTAAAATAGGGCCAGGCAAAGATTTAATATTTGAAAAACTGCATCGGAGAAAGAAAAGGGATTCAGCGGGGTGAAGATCTGCTTCTGCCGGGCAGATGAGCCGCTGCTGTGACAAACTGAACAAACATCACCTGAGGACAAGGCGTTTTAAAGATTGAACGCTTTACACTGTATATGCACACCATAAATATAGCCTGGGAAAAACCCACCAATCAGAGGGCGCCAGCCGCTGCCAACAGTCGTCGGAGAGCCAGATCATTGATCGCTCTGGGTATTAATCAGACATCGTGACACAGAACTTCACATGAAAGGGCAGCGGGGTTAAAATGGAGCTTAATCCGTACAGTATTTGCCCGGCTTTACAAACTGCCTAGTCTCGCTTTGCCAGACCTTCCTCCACAAAGCAGCTCGTCCACATAGCATTCCTGGATGGTTTATCGGCATTTCTTTAAACCTATCACAATCGTCTTGGGCGGTGCTAAGCTCTGGACGAAGCCACGGTGGCTCTGCAAGATAGTCTCTGGAAGGAACTGGTCTTGGTGGAACATGTGTACATTCAAAAGTAGTTTTAGTCGTGCAACAGAAAACTCAGATTGGACAGATAGTCTAGCTAGCTGTCTGGATTTACCCTGCAGAGATCTGAGGAGCAGTTAACCATAGTCCTCACAAATCCGCCGGAGGTCAGAACGCCAACACAAAGGAAGCCGAAGGCAACGGATATCCGGCCTAAATCAGTGAAATCCACTTTCATCTGTTCTGGAGAAAGCAGTGATTATCTTTAAAAAAAGATAATAACTTGAATGTGTTTCCACGACGGCATTACTGTCGACACGAGCAGAGTGCCGCCGCTCGCTGTCTAGAAAATGAGAAAAGAAAACATGAAGGCGTATTTTTTTTGTTTCATCCTGAAAATCAAAAGAATTTAATAAAGTCTGAAGTACCAGAAAGTACAAAATCCAAAGAGATGAAGTTGGTTTTGTGATCAGTTTCATCTCATTCAGTTTTCTTTCTAATTTAGCTGTTGTACTCTGTGTCCCCTTTGAACTCAACTTACATCCTCCTGATTTATGCATCAAAAGCCTTTTTATTATTTTTCCTTTTTGTCCTGAGGTATATTAACATCCTACTTTATTCTGATCATTCTATAACTTGTATTTAGGCCATATCTGAACTATCTATATGTAGCTAGAAGTGATGAACCTTAGCCTACTTTCAGAAGACACATCTGGAAAAGGACAGAGCCAGTTGGCAGGAAGCCAAGAACATGTGGTCCACACACAAAGAACTTTAGAGTGACTTTTGAGAATCTGGGTAGCTGTCGCTCTCCGAGCTCTGCAGGGCTTGTCAATTGATGCTGATTTCTTCGATGTAAATAAACCTTTATAGTCAAGAGACAGTGTCGGCGGATTCCTTTCCACACAACATTACAGCATCGCTACCAATTACACTACAGTCCTCTCTGATCTGTTAAAATGGGATATAAAAATGAGACCTCTCCTGCAGGAACACTGTGCTTCTTTCTCTCTATGTAACCGCATCGATCAGGAAGTGGAAAATTCTGCAGCGTCGCCACAACAGACCGAACTCAAACTAGCGCACAACCTCAACGTCATCGTTTTCAGCCACTCCCTCTGTTCGCTGATTGGACCGGTAAAGATTTGACCGGAGAAAACCCAAGAATATACTGCAAACCCAGATGGAGTACTGAAGGAAAATGAAAATTGAGTGGGAGTACGTAGGAGGGCGGAACCAGGCTAGTGACACTCAGAGCTAAATTTGGCAGATTTTCCGACTTTGAGGCTCAGAAATTCCCCCAGAAGCAGAGAGTTGTCATCCTCTGGCTGTGAAACAGGTTGCTGAGAGTCTGCTGTGTGGTAGCCTGCTTTTAGAAACATCACCATTGTTTTTGCTTGATTTGCTAAACTCTATGATGACTGAAGAACTTTTATTTTAGGGCTTTATGTCGACCAAACTGTAAGTGAGAAGACTATACGAGACATGCAATAATACAGTCAAAGATATTTGACTTTTTTTTAATCAAAGCATGTCAATAAACTGAACATGTGTGGCCCTTGATGCGATTCTTATTTTCCAGTGTGGCCCTAAGCGAAGTTGAGTTTGACACCCCTGCTCTACAGCCTCTCTGTGACGTCTTCTTCGTCGATGTGATGACAGATGACGATGTGATGACAGATTTGATTTGAACACTGACGGGCCAGGCTCGCCCGCCCTGCAGACGGATCGCGCCTCAGCATCAGACCTCCGTCAGTGGGAGGCTCGGTGCTGGCAGCCGACGTGCACTGATGGCCGGAGAGGGGATCGTGACGCAAATCACAACACGTGGGTGGCTCTTTTTTTTACAGCTTTACAAGCAGAAAGACTTCAAGGAAGACGTCTAACTGGATGGTTGGACTAAGGGTTAGAATGGTTATGGAGCAGGGTTTTTTTTATAATAAGTTTCAATGGTTTCAGTCATGGTGAAGCTTCCCTCTGTTGGGATGTGGCTGCTAGGGATGCACGATATGAGGAAACTATGCGATACACTCTAACTCTGTTGAATATCGACTTGCAAAAAAAAATAAACAGATATTAAAGTGTTCTCAATTCTGCTGCTTTCAGTATTCCACTAAAATGGGACACAGAGACAGGAAGTTACTCCGAGTTGGGGCGTCTTCCTTAATCCTTCAACTCAAATGTCAAATGTTTTATTGTACGGGGCATAAACATGGACAGCCACAAAAGCAACAAACAAACTCCAAACCTTCATAAACAGATGCTTACAAACAATCCTGGGAATCTGATGGCCAAGCACAATAACTAACCAAGAACCAATTCAAACACAAATCAAACGTTGGTAATTGGACAAGATAGGGCGTACCCTGAGGAAACGTCCCACGACCACGACCAGACAGACCTTAATTTCCTATGGTTTTGTGTCTAAGTGACTGATGGGAACAACAATCTTTGACATTGGTCCAGTATTGAGCGTGAACGCTGTAACCGGCAGCCACAGACCAGGCTGCAATGTAACCCTACAGGACAAATGTTCAGCGTCAGTTTGGTCCACTAAAAGTTCTGTTTTTACCACTGACAGACTCGGATTATTATTCTAAGTGTCTGAAAACATTATGGAAAGGATCCCTACAGAGATAGAACTTTTAAACCTCTTTGAGACCTTTCTGTTTAACTAGAAACAGCCCTGAGGTCCCTAGCTCTAAACCCACCAGACTCCATTTAAAAAACCAATACTTTTAGAGTGTATAGAGCCAGCATATTGTCACATGTAAATCAGTAAACTATGTGGTTATTTCAACTAAAACTAGAGTAGTGATGCTTGGAGAAATGGAAAGACGACCCAAAACAGCTTTTCATAGTTTTATTTTGTTTCTGTTGACTTTGAATGAAGTGTGTTTTATGATGCTAAAATTACTGATTATTTACATGGAGTCTGGTGGCTTGTTTTTATGTTGAAAAAAAAAAACTTTTGTAGGCATGAGGAGTGGGGATTGGTTAGGGTTAGGGTAAGAATAACAGGGTTAGCCAATCAGAGGCAAAATAGGGCGGGCCACGAGGCACGTCCTGTGACAGTGACACGTCCAGTCGGATCCGATCTAGCATCTAACATTTAAGGGGGATTGGATGTAAAAATCGGGGGTACATCATGTACCCCCGATTTTTGCTGGACAGGAAGGGGATGAAAAACTCTCCTCTGGAAAGTTACAAAAGCTGTCAGACAGAATTGTGATATAACTCTCCTGTTCATCTTCACAGTAGCAGATTTATAGTGAGAACCAACAGTAAGAAGAACAGTCACAGAACACGGACTTGCTCGACTTTACGGAAAGTCACATAAAAGTCATGGAAAGTGTCCGTGCCGCTGTGGGGGATCAGCTGCTGTCTCGGCCCGGCTGAAGAGTCCTTGAGGAAAGATGCTGAATTCCCAGCAGCTCCTGGGAACGCTGTCGAGCAGGTGACCGTGACCTCTGACCGTACGGACATGAACGGAGCGCACGGCGGGGTCGTTATCGGCAGGGTTGGATGTAAGCGGACATGTCAGCTGCTTCGCTGGCCGGCTGATCGCCTCCTTTATCAGCGGGATCGTTGGAAGGTCGGCTCTCTGAAGAGGAGTTGTCATTGATTAGCGAAGATGTCAGCCTGGAGCTCAGACATGCACGCTCGTCACAGGACGCTTCAAAGAGGAAGGGTTTAAATCCTAAAGTCAGCCCTAGTCTTCATCACCAGCTGCTGACAAGAGAGCAAGGCGGTGACCCGTAGATGGACCGGTTGGAGCCGTTTGTACAGCAAATTAATCGTAATTGATTAATCATCTGATGCTCCAATCGGACAGGATTTGCATCTTAAAACATGGTTAAAAGTAGGGCTGCACTGATTGGTTATTTTTTTAACTAATTGATTCAGATTTGTACCTTTCATTTGTCGCCCCTCTGTCCACACAAACAAAACAAAGTGAGACACAGTTCACAAAAACAACCCCAGTAGCTGCGTCACGCCAACGTTGTCAGACAAAAGCCTCCACAGGGGGGCGCCGGGGAGCTTAATGGGAGGCAATGATAGTTTTAAAGGGATACGCCACCGTTTATTGAAATAGGGCTTATCACGGTCTCCCCTAGCTGTAGATAGGTGGGCCAACGCATTTTTTGTGCATGCATCGTTTTAGTCCGGTGCAACACTTAGCTTAGCGTAGTGAATGGAATCCTATGTTGCCGGTTAGCATGTTGTGAGTAAAAGTGAGTCAACAAAAGTCAAAAAAACAACCTAATTACTTGCACTGAGACAAAAAATGCGTTGGCCCACCTATCTACAGACAGGGGAGACCGTGATAAGAACTATTTCAACAAACGGTGGCGTATCCCTTTAAGTCAAAAATCGCGCTAATCACTAATTTAATCAGATCTATACATTTTCAATGTGTCACCCGTGTGTACGGGAGGGTCAGTCCATTTTCCATCTTCACTTCACACAAACAAAAGAGGCTGAAACGAGGTCACAGAGACGACCGAGGGCGGGAGCTCCGTCACCTTCGCTGCTGTGTGAACGCTGCAGATCTCGCACAGAGAGGGACTAAAGGATGATCCATCAGGGAGCACCGTCTCTGCTCAGAGTATTGATGCAGGACGGACAGGATAAATGCATGAAGGAGGTGTTTTATTATACGACCTGCTACATTCTCATTCTCCAGATACACTCGGCCGCTTCTTCACACCCTCATCCATTTTATTTACAGCGCCCGCCAAAGTAACCAAACATTCCTCACAATGACACTGCACTTGTATTCATTTTTCATATCAAACATGTACAGACATGTAACATAAAGAGAGGAAATGTGGCTTGTGTTGTTGTGCCCTGATATGTGATTGTTCAGTGTGAGCAGTGACTCCTCTCCTGATTCGTTTAGTGCTCTCTGCTGCCCTCCTCTGTGACAGGGATTCATATTTAAACGACTCTGGTGGGAAATAAACAGTAAGATGCTGCCAAATCTTCCCCGACTCTGATGAATCGCCTCTGTCTGTCCGAGACAGGTGTGGTGAGCGTAGGCAAAGATTTCGGAGAGGGGGATGCAGAGGACATTGACATTGATTGATTTATGTAAATTTAAACTTCTCTAACCGATTTGTTGCTGAGATGTACATCACACCTAAAAAAAAACATCCTGAAATATGTGTGATGGTTCAAATATGCAGAATGTTTTGAACATATAATAATAAGATATTTGCACCATAAAATGATGCAGAAAGGCACAAATTGTTGCATTAAAAATTCACCAAAATGCAGGAAATGAAGTGTTTGACCCACAGAGCCCCCTGTTTATAATGTGTACTACCCCCCCAGTTCGGTGTTTTGTAATTTATGAATGAGATTTTGGCAGGATTCAGGATTGACCGTGTCGTCATCTGATAAATACTACAGCAAACATAAATAGTGGTTGTTTTTAGCTGCTTGCACAATCAACCACGGGTGTCAAACTAATTTTAGTTCATGGGCCACAGACTCCTAATCTGATCTCAAGTGGGCCAGACCAGTAAACTACTCCAGAAAGATCAGAAACTTTATCTGCCACAGAGTTTCTTGCCAGCTTGATGTTGGCAAACGCAAGTGGCTTCTGTTACGACAGTGCTCTAAGGCCATTGTAGGAAAAATAATAATGTAATGGACCCGGGAGAGAGGGGTAATATTCAGAGGAAAAACTCAGAATTTCTAAGATTAAAGTCTGTAAATTTACGGAAAAAGAACTTGGATATTCTCTGGGATTAAAGGGGTAAATTCAGAATGTGAATGAATTACTTCTCTCCAATTTTCACACTTTGCAAAGTCATCCAGTGGGCCTGATTGGACCCTTTGGCGGGCCGTATGTTTGACATCACTGACCCATACGGTTGTTTTTCGGTTGAGGACGGTCTGGTATTTGCACATACATTGGTACAACCGTTCATGGTTCCAAGATGATGTATCCTCATAACTTTTGGTTAACCATGTGACTTTTTCTGTAGCGCCACCACGAGGCTGACATTTGTGGTTTTGGTGAAATGTGTCAACAACTCTTGGGTGAATTTACATGATATTTGGTGCAGATATTCACGTCCTTTTCTTAGCATGTTAAAGCGGGAAAACCCCAGGTGGAAAAAATAACTTTCCTGAAAAACACCTAACTATTGGATAGATAAAGTCCATCCATCCATCTTCGTCCGCTTATCCGGTGTCGGGTCGCGGGGGGAGCAGCTCCAGCAGGGGACCCCAAACTTCCCTTTCCCGAGCAACATTAACCAGCTCCGACTGGGGGATCCCGAGGCGTTCCCAGGCCAGGTTGGAGATATAATCCCTCCACCTAGTCCTGGGTCTTCCCCGAGGCCTCCTCCCAGCTGGACGTGCCTGGAACACCTCCCTAGGGAGGCGCCCAGGGGGCATCCTTACCAGATGCCCGAACCACCTCAACTGGCTCCTTTCGACGCAAAGGAGCAGCGGCTCTACTCCGAGCTCCTCACGGATGACTGAGCTTCTCACCCTATCTCTAAGGGAGACGCCAGCCACCCTCCTGAGGAAACCCATTTCGGCCGCTTGTACCCTGGATCTCGTTCTTTCGGTCATGACCCAGCCTTCATGACCATAGGTGAGGGTAGGAACGAAAACTGACCGGTAGATCGAGAGCTTTGCCTTCTGGCTCAGCTCTCTTTTTCGTCACAACGGTGCGATAGATTGAATGCAATACCGCACCCGCGCCCGATTCTCCGACCAATCTCCCGCTCCATTGTCCCCTCACTCGCGAACACAACCCCAAGGTACTTGAACTCCTTCACTTGGGGTAAGGACTCATTCCCTACCTGGAGAAGGCATTCCATCGGTTTCCTGCTGAGAACCATGGCCTCAGATTTAGAGGTGCTGATCCTCATCCCAACCGCTTCACACTCGGTTGCGAACCGATCCAGTGAGTGCTGAAGGTCACAGGCCGATGATGCCATCAGGACCACATCATCTGCAAAGAGCAGCGATGAGATCCCCAGCCCACCAAACTGCAACCCCTCCCCACCCCGACTACGCCTCGATATCCTGTCCATAAATATTACAAACAGGATTGGTGACAAAGCGCAGCCCTGGCGGAGGCCAACCCTCACCTGAAACGAGTCCGACTTACTACTGAGAACCCGGACACAGCTCTCACTTTGGTCATACAGAGATTGGATGGCTCTGAGTAGAGACCCCCTCACCCCATACTCCCGCAGCACCTCCCACAGTATCTCCCGGGGGACCCGGTCATACGCCTTCTCCAAATCTACAAAACACATGTAGACCGGTTGGGCATACTCCCAGGCTCCCTCCAGGATCCTTGCGAGAGTGAAGATCTGGTCCGTTGTTCCACGACCAGGACGGAATCCGCATTGTTCCTCCTCAACCCGAGGTTCGACTATCGGCCGAACCCTCCTTTCCAGCACCTTGGAGTAGACTTTACCAGGGAGGCTGAGAAGTGTGATACCCCTATAATTGGCACACACCCTCTGGTCCCCTTTTTAAAAAGGGGAACCACCACCCCAGTCTGCCACTCCTTTGGCACCGTCCCAGACTTCCACGCAATGTTGAAAAGGCGTGTCAACCAGGACAGCCCCTCCACACCCAGAGCCTTGAGCATTTCTGGACGGATCTCATCAATCCGCGGGGCTTTGCCACTGTGTAGTTGTTTGACTACATCAGTGACTTCCGCCTGGGAAATCGACGACAATCCCCCATTATCCTCCAGCTCTGCCTCTAAGATAGAGGGCGTATTAGTCGGATTCAGGAGTTCCTCAAAGTGCTCCTTCCACCGCCCTATTACCTCCTCAGTTGAGGTCAACAGTGTCCCATCCTTACTGTGCACAGCTTGGATGGTTCCCCGCTTCCCCCTCCTGAGGTGGCGAACAGTTTTCCAGAAGCACTTTGGTGCTGACCAAAAGTCCTTCTCCATGTCTTCTCCAAACTTCTCCCACACCCGCTGCTTTGCCTCTTTCACGGCAGAGGCTGCAGCCCTTCGGCCCTTCGGTACCCTGCAACTGCCTCCGGAGTCCTCCGGGATAACATATCCCGGAAAGACTCCTTCTTCAGTCGGACGGCTTCCCTGACCACCGGTGTCCACCACGGTGTTCGTGGGTTACCGCCCCTTGAGGCACCTAAGACCCTAAGACCACAGCTCCTCGCCGCAGCTTCAGCAATGGAAACTTTGAACATTGTCCACTCGGGTTCAATGCCCCCAGCCTCTACAGGGATGCACGAAAAGCTCCGCCGGAGGTGTGAGTTGAAAGTCTGTTGGACAGGGGCCTCCTCCAGACGTTCCCAATTTACCCGCACTACACGTTTGGGCTTACCAGGTCTGTCCAGAGTATCCAGGGAAGACTCTGGATAGATATAGTATTGGAGAAATTGGGATTTTGATTGATAGCAGTCAATGTGGATTGGGTCAAAGGTGCTTAAATACGTCAGAACTTGTCAAAATTTGTGTTGCTGGACTCTGATTGGTTATTCATGAAACTGCAGTTATTCTTCTGCACATAACAGTGTTTGGAGTTACGCGTTACTAATAATTCAGAGACAGTAATATTGTAATATAACTAATTACACTCAAATGACAGTTACTAGTTATTTATAATGTATTACATTTTGGAAATAACTTGCCCAACACTGACTGTTAATCCATCCAAGTGTGTTGCTCAAGGACATTTCAGCTGCTGTTGTACTGGATTGAACTGGTCAACGTGTGCCGTTCCATTATTCATACAGTGTAATTATAGGGTCTAACTTCTTTCACCTGCCCCAGGCATGTTTTCTGTGAGGCTGTCCCCATGCTGTTACTTCATTTCTTGCAGTCTGCCGCCCTCTAGTGAGACAAAACGCTCTGCAAAAACTGCCTCACATGATTCATATTTCAATAAGAAGGTTTGAAGGAGGGAAACGCCCACGAGCCAGCAGCTCAATCTTCCCAGAAACTGATGATCTGTCAGGTCTGCAAGCACTGGCGCCGGCGTGGGTCGGATGGGTGGCGGAAGATTAGAGGCAAAGAGAGGAGCTGCTGCTGCGCCCTGCAGTGACCTGCTAGGCCATGAACTACCACCACTACTATTTCTAGTCACTGATCCTTTATCTTTATTGCGACTATAATTGCCACTTTTCATCACACCCCCAACCGGCATCGTCAGACACCGCCTAACAAGAGCCTGGGTCTGTCCCAGCCCAGCCCAGGTTTCTCCCTTAAAAAGGTATATATATATTCAGAGGTTTAGAAAAACCCAAACATATCCCCCGATGGAGTCTAGACACTGGTGGTGGCGACTAAAAACCCGAAGACCGGACTAAAAAAGCCAAGAGGGAGCCGTCAGCCGGAAGAAGACCGAAAACACTGTGGTTGAAGATGCCTGGAGGTGGAAGGGGAGGAGGCCGGCCACACTCTCGTCTGAAAATACAACTGACAGAAGCAGGGGAGAGAACAGATTTAAAACATGGTTGTCATGCTGTGATTGGCTTGAACATACGTGCACGATTCTGATTGGCTTACACGAACGTAATTCCCACAAACCATCTGATCAGTTTAGGAGAAGAGTGTTAACGTTAAGGAAGTCTCCCTGACAGTAGTTACGCTGAGCTACATATATCAAACATACAAAACGAGACATATGAAGAATCACCTTTGGCTCTGGGAAATTTTTATGGACATTTTGACCAAACAGTAAGAAAAATAATCAGCAGATTGATCGACAATGAAAAAAAATGCAGCCTTAGTTGTCTTTTGAGTTCATGGAAATAAGACGAACAGAAGCGACTGTTAAAGATGTACTACTTTAACTCCGGCACTTGGCTGACAAACCACATTTCATGATCTACACGAGTCGTATCAACGGACTGAAGTGTTGGCTTTAATCAAGGAAATAGTCCATCCGACATCATCCATTAGGGAAGAAGATAGACATTATAATTGTTGAGCTGTTAAGCTGCATTTTAAAACAGAGTTACAGCAAGTTTCCTTTGAGTTTCACCAGGTACAACACAGAGGATTATGGACTGTTACAGACTCCCTCAAGAAACCAGAAACCTTATTTAAAAAAACAAAAGGTACAATCCCCAACCGACACATAAATCCCCAGTGATAAATGTTTGATTAGTACGTATTTGAAAGAGCAGTACTAATATATTGTCTCATGTCTGTGTTCAAATAGAATGAAAGCCTGAGATTAAGGGAGTGAATTAGTGAGTTTATTTCAAAAGCAGATAACTGCCCAAACAGAATGGCCTCACGGGAAACACTCAGCTCAAAAAATGGGACAATGTTGGAATCAACATGAACAGAAGCGGCTGTTAAAGATTTATTTTTCTCATATCCCTGGGATTTGGCTTACAAACCAAACTCTTATCTACACGAGTTGACTCAACGGACTGGAAATTCCTTCAGCACACTGTAACCTAATGAAAGTGTTGACTTTAAACATGGATATAATCCATTAAAGGTCCCATGGCATGAACATTTCACTTTATGAGGTTTTTTAACATTAATGTGAGTTCCCCCAGCCTGCCTCTGGTCCCCCAGTGGCTAGAAATGGTGATAGGTGTAAACCGAGCCCTGGGTATCCTGCTCTGCCTTTGAGAAAATGAAAGCTCAGATGGACCAATCAGGACCAATCTTCTCCTTATGAGGTCATAAGGAGCAAGGTCACCTCCCCTTTCTCTGCTTTGCCCACCCAGAGAATTTGGCCCACCCATGAGAGAGAGAGAGAGACATCATGGCTTTCAAACGAGCAAAGTGGCAGTTGGTCAAGGCCTCACCCCCCCTCCACCTTGCCCCCCCCTCCTCCTCAATAGCTACAGACACAGAAATGGCACATCCTAAGGAAAGCTCATTGTGGGACTGGCTCTAGTGGCTGTAATTCTGCACTGAGGCTGAATTTCGGGAAAGAGACTTCTGATACAGTATTAGGGGACCACTAAGGTCTATATAAAAGAGACTTCAGATACAGTATTAGGGGACCACTAAGGTCTATATAAAAGAGACTTCAGATACAGTATTAGGGGACCACTAAGGTCTATATAAAAGAGACTTCAGATACAGTATTAGGGGACCACTAAGGCCTATATAAAAGAGACTTCAGATACAGTATTAGAGGACCACTAAGGTCTATATAAAAGAGACTTCAGATACAGTATTAGGGGACCACTAAGGTCTATATAAAAGAGACTTCAGATACAGTATTAGGGGACCACTAAGGTCTATATAAAAGAGACTTCAGATACAGTATTAGAGGACCACTAAGGTCTATATAAAAGAGACTTCAGATACAGTATTAGGGGACCACTAAGGTCTATATAAAAGAGACTTCAGATACAGTATTAGGGGGACCACTAAGGTCTATATAAAATAGACTTCAGATACAGTATTAGGGGACCACTAAGGTCTATATAAAAGAGACTTCAGATACAGTATTAGGGGAACACTAAGGTCTATATAAAAGAGACTTCAGATACAGTATTAGGGGACCACTAAGGTCTATATAAAAGAGACTTCAGATACAGTATTAGGGGACCACTAAGGTCTATATAAAAGAGACTTCAGATACAGTATTAGGGGACCACTAAGGTCTATATAAAATAGACTTCAGATACAGTATTAGGGGACCACTAAGGTCTATATAAAAGAGACTTCAGATACAGTATTAGGGGAACACTAAGGTCTATATAAAGAGACTTCAGATACAGTATTAGGGGACCACTAAGGTCTATATAAAAGAGACTTCAGATACAGTATTAGGGGACCACTAAGGTCTATATAAAAGAGACTTCAGATACAGTATTAGGGGACCACTAAGGTCTATATAAAAGAGACTTCAGATACAGTATTAGGGGACCACTAAGGTCTATATAAAATAGACTTCAGATACAGTATTAGGGGACCACTAAGGTCTATATAAAAGAGACTTCAGATACAGTATTAGGGGACCACTAAGGTCTATATAAAAGAGACTTCAGATACAGTATTAGGGGACCACTAAGGCCTATATAAAAGAGACTTCAGATACAGTATTAGGGGACCACTGAGGTCTATATAAAAGCATCCAAAGAGCACCATGTCATGGGACCTTTAAGGGAAGAAGATAGACATTATAATAGCCGCCTGTTGCACTGCATTTTAAACCACAAAGTTACAGTAAGTTTGAATGAGTTATCAGAGTGACCTTTGAGTGTCACCAGTTACAACATAGATTAGATTAGATTATGGACTGTTAAACAAACACACCCTCCCTCGAGAAACCAGAAACCTTGTTTTAAAAGAAGTACAACCCCCAACAGAAACATCAATCCCAAGTGCTTAAATGTTTGAATAGCACGTATTTGAAAGAGCGGGAATATTATATTGTCTCATTTCTGTGTTGAAATATCATGAAAGCCTGAGGCTGACTGAGTGAATTAGCGAGTGATGCATACAATTTGAGACATTGCGCTGAACCATGCACCTTTAACACACATATGACGTACAGAAGATATGAAACTAAACAAAATACATTCTCATACATGCCTCACTTTTATATTTGTTAAGCATCTTCTTTTTCAGTGTTTTTCTATGTAGCGTGTTACACATTTTCATTTCTTTTTCATTTTCGTTGTGTAGTTTGTGCAGCAGCAATGTGATGGATTCCACCTGCCATGTCTGAGGGAGGATATTACATCAGTGCTAGCAGTGTGGCTGCAGGCTGTGCATTATTTTCACATTACCACACTGTTTTGACACCAGCACCCTCATCGGTTTTCTAAATGATTCCTCGTAGCTGGGGGGCTCCGGGTGTTGGTCACAGCTTCTCCTGATAATGTTTTATTTCGAGGCTGACAGTTAGTCATTCTCCTGATGTCGAGTCAAATAACTCAACTCAGGTTATCTGCACATAACGAGTGCATAAGTTCCTAAACAAAATTACTTTTTGTGCAATTTCTTTTGGTATTTATGTAAATATGTTTAGAATAATTATTAATTTGCTGTGTGGGACTGAGATTGATTGACAAAAAAAAGTTGTCTTTTTAATTAGGAATGTATTTGAAAGTTCCATCCCTTCCTGACAGGCATAGCAACAGTAACTGGGGGGGAGCTTAGCAACCTTGGTTCAGTTACAGAGCGTGACATCACTTCCCTTTCCCTTGCTCTAACGATGCATTCATGGACATCGGAAAAACATTTTTCCAAGTGAAAATGTCACCATTAACATCACTTCCTGTGGGAATCAGAGGTCTAGATTTAGGGACTAGATTTAGCTGACAGAGTTTCCCGGTTGGTGACGCGTTGTTGACAGCGGACGTTTGATGGAGGCGACTTTGGTTCACTGAACATATTTCAATGACAATAAACTGTTTATTGTGGACAAATGCCTCTGCCAAGAAACATACACAGACATAACATGTTTCAGATTATTCATAAATAGGCCCATGTATAAAAAAAACAACCCCTTATGCATGTCCGTTCCCGTTGGTTGTCCTGTCCTGTTTGTATGCTCGTATAATAAAACAGCAGCAAATCTTTTGTTATTGTGGCCTCCATGTTTTCACACACCTGGTCCCTGTTATTCCCAGGTGGCATGAACGCGCCATGAGATTCCACGTGGCATCATTTTTGCCTTTCATGTGATATTCCAGACCTTGGTATACAGTCAGATCTCACGTTTCACACTGCAACACTAAAGAAAATGGACAACATGCGTGCTATAGATATGTTAATGGAGAATTTCAACGCAGAAGTTCAGAGGCTCAAAAGAGACAAAGAGGTCTATAAGAGCGAGAATGAGATCATCTCAGAGGCTCTCACTCAGCTGAACATCAAACAAGACCAACAGACAGTCGTTTGGAAAAGCAATCAAGCTCTCCGAGAAGAGAACAAAAGCCTGAAGAAAATCATTGAAGATCAACGTCAGAAGAACAATGTCCTCCAGGCAGAAAACAACCATCAGAAAGAGCAGTCCTGGTTAAAAACCCGAGACATGAAGGTAACTATGAAGGCACTCCAAGAAAATGACCTACTCTTGATGAATAACAACGTACTCCAAGATATTTACGTCATAGATGAGAACAGTGGAGGAAGGGAGCCAGACTTTGCCACGCAAGCAGAGGTCTGCTCTGGAGAAATCCTCCGGAAAAAGCGTTTTGTTTGGAAGAACATTAAGGTCTTCTTCACCCACGGATCGAAGAATTACTCCCAAAGCCAAGGCGATTTCCACACTGTCAACGGCAAGAAGCAGGGGGAGTTAGATGCGGAGTTAAATGGTACTTTCATCGCCACTAGTATAGAAAATCCTGAGTCCCAAAATGATGGCATCGACTGGAAGTGGTGGGAGTCTAATGATTTATTCATCACAGATAGAGCAGAACTCCTAAACCAAATGTGATTCCCAAAGAGATGGCATCGACTGGAAGTTTTGGGACTTAGATAAGGAGTTATATAGTGGATTCTTCAATGGATCAACAAAGAACTCAGAAAGCAAAGACGAGTCCCACAGAAAGACTAGTTAAGTTCAGGAAAATCATCTTGGATTGGATTAAAACACTCCCGTGGAACGAACACCTGTTTCCTGGGTGTAAGTCTTGTGTTTTCTCCTTAACTTCTTCAGGACATGAACACCTGTTTCCTGGGTGAAAGTCTTGTGTTTTCTCCTTAACTTCTTCAGGACATGAACACCTGTTTCCTGGGTGAAAGTCTTGTGTTTTCTCTCCTTAACTTCTTCCAGGACACGATCACCTGTTTCCTGGGTGAAAGTCTTGTGTTTTCTCCTTAACTTCTTCAGGACATGAACACCTGTTTCCTGGGTGAAAGTCTTGTGTTTTCTCCTTAACTTCTTCCAGGACACGATCACCTGTTTCCTGGGTGAAAGTCTTGTGTTTTCTCCTTAACTTCTTCAGGACATGAACACCTGTTTCCTGGGTGAAAGTCTTGTGTTTTCTCCTTAACTTCTTCCAGGACACGATCACCTGTTTCCTGGGTGAAAGTCTTGTGTTTTCTCCTTAACTTCTTCCAGGACACGATCACCTGTTTCCTGGGTGAAAGTCTTGTGTTTTCTCCTTAACTTCTTCCAGGACATGAACACCCGTTTCCCTCTTGTTTTAGCCAAACACCCCCCTGCACCAAAGTTCATAGCAGTCCTTCCAATAAATACTTCAGTCTGGACCAAAGTGGTGGACAGACTGAAAAATAGAAATAGAAAGTGTGTTCTGGCTGACTTGGGCTGACCTTGGTTAGTCTTCCTGCCAAAAAACAGAATTTCTCTTTACAGTGAATTAATGAATGGAAACCAGCAGCTGAAAAATCTCATATTTGGGCATTTTTAAGTTTCTTTGCCTGCAGTTCCTGCCAGGGTCTTTTCAGCATAGGGACCTAGGTCAACAAGGGTGGGGTTTCCAGTACAGACAGACCAATGTTATGGAAGTTTCCTTTGCAGCAGGGGGGGGAATTTCAGAGTTTAGTAAATTGAAACAAATAAGACAGACTGAGACTAAAACCAAGTTGGGTTTTTGTATTTTATTAAAAAAGATATATTTGCAAATAGGATCAACATGATTTCACAAAAGGCTGCAGCCCAGTGTGGAGTCAGTTTCTCCAATGAGTGAACAAGAACACCAGGCTTATATGCATCTTCAGAGTGACAACACACACGCACTTGGATTATTATGACGCTACAATTTTGACAGGCAATCTGATACACATGAAGACAATCAGAGAAATACAAGAGACATCTCGGAGCCATCTCACCTCCTCCTCCCTGTACGACTGTCACCCCCCCAGTTACAGCTAAACTGGCATGAGAAAACTAGAGATAGTTTTAGGGTGACCTTGTACCTTTATCGGTTCAGGCTCACAGTGCTCACATAATGTTCCAGACTGGATGTCTCACAAAGTTAGAATCAAAATCTGCATGTGGGAAATGAGATAGACTCTTGGGGGAGAGTAGTTAGTAGATCTGCTTAGAAGTGGACTTTTCCTAGAACTACGGTCCGTTCTTGGTCGGAAAGCGGCTATTTAATTCGTCAAGGGAATTTATAGGAAGCATGTAGCGTCAGTGGGACTCATTTCATTTATTAAGGGACTGTAGAAAGCAGAGGGAAGGCAGAGAGAGTCCCAGTCCCAGGCAGCGGAGAGATGGGAGCGGAGCACCCGGAGCGGAGTGCTCTGCCTCAGCATTGCCTCCTCCCGCTTCTGCTGGGCTTCTCCGTGTCTGTTTTTAAGTTCCATAACATAGGTAGGGTTGCTGCGTTAATTTGCTGGTCCAGTCAGAGAGACTCAAAGTTTATTTGAAAACCCTCAGAGATTCGGGGCTTCAGAGAAAACATTCGGGGCTGGAACCCCAGAAGACACCCCTTATCTCCGCCCCTGTGACACTGTGCCTCTGATCCCATCCAGCCTGTAATCTGTTGTACAGAAGTAGTCAACACGTGCGAAAAATTTAAAGGTTCTGTGTGTGTGTGTGTGTGGGGGAGGCTCAGAAAGAAAAAGGCGTAGCATAACGACCAAAGTCCTCTCTAGGGCCTTCTTCCTCCACTTTCTCCCCAGCCAGACACGCTCTGTATGCCCCGTCAGTGGTACTCATTTAATGTTCTAAGGGACTTAATAGGAAGCAGAGAGAAAAGATTAATGTGGGTCGTGTAAGAAAAAACAGTCCCAGGTTTTCTTTCTTCCTCCAGACTTTTTTTTTTTTTGCGCGCATCGGAGAGATGGGAGCGTTGCGCCCGGAGCGGAGCGCTGTGCCGCGGCTTTGCCTCCTCCTCCCGATCCTCTTGCTGGGTTTCTCCGTGTCCACATCAGCGGCCTGGGACCTGGTTCTCCTTCACACCAACGACGTGCACGCTCGGGTGGAGGAGACCAGCAAGTATTCCGGGAAATGCGGCGGCAGCAGCAGCGAGTGTTTCGCCGGCGTGGCCCGCAGAGCGACGGAGATCAAGCGGATCCGCAGCACCGAGACCAACGTGCTGCTGCTGGACGCCGGGGACCAGTTCCAGGGGACCGTGTGGTTCAACTACTACAAAGGAGCCGAGGCGGCACACTTCATGAACAAACTGCGTTATGATGCCATGGTGAGAAACACAGATGAATAGGTTATTAAATGTGGACTGCAACACAAGGTGTGTGTGTGTGTGTGTGTGTGTGTGTGTGTGTGTGCAGGGTTGTGGTGTACACCAGCCAAATGGCTACAAAATGTTCACATTTTATTATATATATATATTATAGTATGACAACTCCTGTTATGATTTGACACTAAATAAAATTGAATTGAATTAGTCTTTAAAATGTCTGACAAACGTTGACAGATGTCGATCAACTCAAAGATATTTTTTACTGTCACAGAGGACTACTAGAACTAGAACATATTCACATTTAACAAGCTGGAATCACAGAAGTTGACTCAAACTAATGATCAAAAGATTATTTTAATAGTTGACAACTTCTGGAGTCATCTTTGCAGCTCTAAACTGCAGACTGATCAGCTTTCTGTCTGCTGATTTGAATTTACACGGAGGGTGTCTAATGTTTGTTGGAAGTTGCATTCATTATTTCTTTTAATCCCACTAACGATATGTTGAGTTTACAATTACTTTATTGAACAACAATGTGTTTTATTTCCATTAATGGAAGAAATATTAAGATCCTTTGATGTTTGTTTCTATAAGTCCCATAAGATAGGTAGAAACTGTCTGATGTTTCTGGTTCTATAAGTCCCATAAGATATGAAGAAACTGTCTGATGTTTCTGTTTCTATAAGTCCCATAAGATATGTAGAAACTGTCTGATATTTCTGGTTCTATAAGTCCCATAACATAGGTAGAAACTGTCTGATGTTTCTGTTTCTATAAGTCCCATAAGATATGTAGAAACTGTCTAATGTTTCTGTTTCTATAAGTCCCATAAGATATGTAGAAACTGTCTGATATTTCTGTTTCTATAAGTCCCATAAGATATGTAGAAACTGTCTGATATTTCTGTTTCTATAAGTCCCATAAGATAGGTAGAAACTGTCTGATATTTCTGGTTCTATAAGTCCCATAAGATAGGTAGAAACTGTCTGATATTTCTGTTTCTATAAGTCCCATAACATAGGTAGAAACTGTCTGATATTTCTGGTTCTATAAGTCCCATAAGATAGGTAGGGTTGCTGTGTTGATTTGCTGCTCTGGTCAGAGAGACTGAGGGGAAATGACACAAGGTTGAAGTTATTTTAAAAGCCTCAAAGATTCGGGGCTTTGGCTTTGGCCGGACACCCCCTTCAAGTAGTCAACAAATGTGCAAAAAAAGTCAAAGGAGTGGGGCAAGACCTCAGAGAGGAAAGGTCGAATCATAACAACCAAAGTCCTGCCAAATGCCTTCCTGCTGCACATTTCCCTGAAAGTATCTGTGTCAGTCTGCTCAGCATGTGGCAGAGGAAAAGAAGAGAGAAAAGATTCCTGTGGGTTATGTAAGAAAAACAAACCCCAGTCCCCTGTCTCTTCCTCCAGTGTTTTTGCACACAGCAGACCATGGAGAGCAGGGCTGGGACCATATGCTTTCGTCTCGATTTGATTCTTTCACGATACGTGGGCGGCGATTTGATTCGTATTGGGATTTGGTAGTATTAAGTAGTGGGATTTTCTTTTCTTTCTTTAACAAAAACAAAAGTCTTCTAGAGACAATGTATCATGAGTCTTCTAAAAACTGATTGTTTTCTAAGAAGAATGAACATCATATGTCAGTCAGTCTGACATTTATTTACTTTCTAAAGAAGAACATAACATGGATTTGCTGCATTTTCTGCAGTTTTGCTAGAAACAGATATGGTGGTACCGTATAAAATACTTACATACTGGTACTGGGATCTTCATTGCCTTGCATACATGAAATCCCAGCCCCCTCGGTCTTGGACTACTAATTAATAATAATAATAATAACAATAATAATTTCCTTAACGTAAATGAAGACATTTGATAAATTGATGCAGAAAAGGCACACATTGTTACATAAAAATTCACCAGAATGCAGAAAATTGAGGTGTTTTGATACTCAAAAGTTTATGGGGGAGGACCCCCCCCCCAGACCCACCGGTTACAATACAGCCTTGGTGCTATAATGAAGCAATTTTGAACCAAACTAATGTCTTGTATGAAGTATTATGTGAAAATAAAATAACTGGTCATCGCATCCCACATTTTTAATGACGAGTTTCTGTGAACATATTCCTAAAACCATCAAAGATAAAAACAGAAAAGTCTCAGTTCAGAGCACACGAATCAGACTCGACTCAGCGCAAAAGCTGACGTTGATTCATTGATTCAGCTCCGAAGGCCACATTTGGTTTTAATTAGCTCAATTGCAGCAACTCAGAGAGCAACGTTTTAATGGATCAGCTGTCTGACTTCCATGCCTTTTAGATTTTGCACCACTTTAAATCTTGATGGAGAATTAATCCTGCACCATTCCCTGCTTAGGCCTCAAACATTAGATGTTTTAAATTCTCTCAGTTTGAAGAAATTACACGTGTACGGTAGCCAAAAGAGGTCAACACACTGCAACTTCAGTAAATCAAATGAGCAAAACACTGTGTACAACACCAACTTCAGTAAAGGATTCTAGTCAGAATGTGATTATGGGGCGTGTTCCAACCGAACCAGGAGAAAAAATGCCTCTGCATTCATTGGATGGACCTCCAACCAATCAGAGCAACGGAACTCAACTCAACACTGTGTATTGTCTCCATAGCAACCACTCTTTGCACAATGCATTCGTTCTAACTTCCGACTTCAGTCTCTCTCTATCTCTCTCCACTATATAACGCTCTCTCTCTTCACTCACTCTCTAATCTCTCTCCACCATATAACGCTCTCTCTCCTCAGTCACTCTCTAATCTCTCTCCACCATATAACGCTCTCTCTCTTCAGTCTCTCTCTATCTCTCTCCACCATATAACGCTCTCTCTCTTCAGTCTCTCTCTATCTCTCTCCACTATATAACGCTCTCTCTCTTCACTCACTCTCTAATCTCTCTCCACCATATAACGCTCTCTCTCCTCAGTCTCTTTCTATGTCTCTCCACCATATAACGCTCTCTATCTCTCTCCACCATATAACGCTCTCTCTCCTCAGTCTCTCTCTATCTCTCTCCACTATATAACGCTCTCTCTCTTCACTCACTCTCTAATCTCTCTCCACCATATAACGCTCTCTCTCCTCAGTCTCTCTCTAATCTCTCTCCACCATATAACGCTCTCTCTCCTCAGTCACTCTCTAATCTCTCTCCACCATATAACGCTCTCTCTCTTCAGTCTCTCTCTATGTCTCTCCACCATATAACGCTCTCTCTCCTCAGTCTCTCTCTATCTCTCTCCACTATATAACGCTCTCTCTCTTCACTCACTCTCTAATCTCTCTCCACCATATAACGCTCTCTCTCCTCAGTCACTCTCTAATCTCTCTCCACCATATAACGCTCTCTCTCTTCAGTCTCTCTCTATGTCTCTCCACCATATAACGCTCTCTCTCTTCAGTCTCTCTCTATCTCTCTCCACTATATAACGCTCTCTCTCTTCACTCACTCTCTAATCTCTCTCCACCATATAACGCTCCCTCTCTCCTCAGTCTCTCTCTATCTCTTTCCACCATATAACGCTCTCTCTCTTCAGTCTCTCTCTATCTCTCTCCACCATATAACGCTCTCTCTCTCCAGTCTCTCTCTATCTCTCTCCACCATATAACGCTCTCTCTCTCCAGTCTCTCTCTATGTCTCTCCACCATATAACGCTCTCTCTCTTCAGTCTCTCTCTATCTCTCTCCACCATATAACGCTACCGTGCTTTCTTCTAACGTCGCTGGGCGCTCCCTCTCTTCACTCACTCTCTAATCTCTCTCCACCATATAACGCTCTCTCTCCTCAGTCTCTTTCTATGTCTCTCCACCATATAACGCTCTCTATCTCTCTCCACCATATAACGCTCTCTCTCTCCAGTCTCTCTCTATCTCTCTCCACCATATAACGCTCCCTCTCTCCAGTCTCTCTCTATGTCTCTCCACCATATAACGCTCCCTCTCTCCAGTCTCTCTCTATCTCTCTCCACCATATAACGCTCTCTCTCTCCAGTCTCTCTCTATCTCTCTCCACCATATAACGCTCCCTCTCTCCAGTCTCTCTCTATCTCTCTCCACCATATAACGCTCTCTCTCTCCAGTCTCTCTCTATCTCTCCACCATATAACGCTCTCTCTCTCCAGTCTCTCTCTATCTCTCTCCACCATATAACGCTCTCTCTCCAGTCTCTCTCTATCTCTCTCCACCATATAACGCTCTCTCTCTCCAGTCTCTCTCTATGTCTCTCCACCATATAACGCTACTGTGCTTTCTGGCAGTTGTTGAGGCTCCTCCGCTGAGGATTTTAAAATGAATGCCTGTTGATATCTTCTGTAACAGACGCGATGGTGGAATCTACACATCTCAACAAATCCAACCCAAGCGTTCTTTGGTGACGTGATTGATTCTGTTACTGTTGATCATCTGTCCGACAATCTGATTGGTCCAAACAGATCCTGTTCGGGCAATAATTGCTTCTCAACGGAGCGACTCCAGACCGAACTTCCCGACCTCAAATTTTGTGGGCGGGGCTAAGTTCGGCTGGCATCCAGGCTAGTAAAGGATCTGAGTACTGAAGGGAATACTATGAAAAGTACTAGCCCGAAGAAGTTCTGACTCAAATTATCGATCAACTCTAATTGCCACGCGTTGGTTAATGACGTCAGAACTCAGGGATCAAACTGAGACGATGGATTAAAGTCAAGAAAGTTTACTGAAGTCCAGCATTTAAACCGTAACTCTCGCCAAAATGCAACCTAGGGTCTTTTTGTGAATGTACCCGAGTCAAACGTTCGTTTAAAAGCATATTTAGGACGGAAACGCCACTTTTAATATTTACCATATTTTCGTTAGAGCTACGGTGAGCTGATCAAAACATCTTTTTTTTGTAAACTCTGGGTACACAAAACAACGTTGTCAATGCTTTCGTTAAGGTGTAGAGCCCCTGGTGATACTTGGAGGAAAGTCTCATGTTTAAAAATAGCTATTTTGAGACTAGCATAAAAGTGCCCCAATCACTCCCATTCAAAAGGCCATTTGACCAAAAAACGAAAATACGATACAATCTTAAAAGTGGCGATTCCGTCCTAAATATGCTTTTAAACAAAGTTTGAGTCGGGTACATTCACAAAAAGACCCTAGGTTGCATTTTAAGTTAAAACACACGTGTGGGTACACAAAAAAGATCCTAAACTTCCCTACAAAAGTCGACAGGGTTCAGGTCCACTCAGTCTCTCTCAAAATTGTGAACCCCGTCTGACCATATCCCTAATCTTTCTATCTTCTTCCTTGATGGTGTCCTCTCTGTCTCCGGGCAGATGTCTTCAGTTCTCTCTTACACACACACACACACACACACACACACACACACACACACACACACACACATGCACTGACCCAAGAGCCACCCCCTGCCGTTCCACCTCTCCGGCCTGGTACTAAAAAACAGTTTCTAACATTCACTTCTCATTCCTGAACTATAATGTAATCAAAGCTTAAGCTATATTATAAACTTTTATACTGAGAATAACACATCTAGATCATAGAAATATTTCTACAACACTTCTTCCACCATTGATCATTTCATTGCCAAACCTAGAGAAACAAGTCGGTGAGGGTTTTACTAAACAAGGACTTATTTATGATATTTGTCTGCTATTAGTGAGAGCAACTGTCTGAATGTCGTGATGACTTCCCTTTTCCTTTTCTTCAGGTTTTTGGAAACCACGAGTTCGACAACGGAGTGGAGGGACTCATGAAGCCGTTCCTGGAGCAGATCCAGTGTCCTGTCCTCAGCGCCAACATCAAACCAGACCAAACTCTGGCCCCAACCTTTGGCAACTCTTTTTTACCTTATAAGATTCTCACGGTGGGGGGCGAGAAGATCGGCGTGGTGGGATACACGTCCCAGGAAACGTCGGCTCTTTCCAAACCTGGTGAGTGGACATAAGTGGACGTTTCCTTTCTCTGTTTGCTTCTAACTCTTTCCCGTGTTCATGTGAAGCCCTCCACACTGTAAACATGATGACGTACACACTCTCTTGGTTTAATTTAGTTTATCAGTTTACACATAAACAAATACTGCAGAATATTATACACAACACAATTTATCTGGGCACTCCAAAATGAGTCCTCCAATCAAAATAAGAAACTATAATAAGAGAAGACAGAGAAGAATAAAAAGCCAAAACTAAAATGACACACAATATCAAATCAACAGAATAAATATGAAAGGTTAAATAATACTAGGGGTTACATGGGTTGTTTACAAAGACATCCCATAGGGATAACATTGCGCAGACAAAAACTCTATATCGTGGACGTTCCACTTTTGCCGGAAATTGGTGTTCTCTGCCAAAAAACCAGAGCACGTTTCGCTCCCATCCAGCCAGACCTTCCTCTGCAGCTCTGTGGAGGTAGAGCTGAAAATGTGACACTTGGGCCACGTTCAGCCCCGACAAAACGTAGAACTGTCTTTTGAACTGAAATGGGGGTGCGTTGAACACCCTGTTGTGTGCCCAAGTGTACTGCCTTTTTACTACCACAGGTTTACAGAAACGTCTCTGCTGATTGGTTATCACCTGGGACACAGCCAATAAACGAGAGACACACCCACTCCAAACAAGAGAAAATATACCTCAAAGCACATTGCACACCGTTTCACACCGTTCCGAGGAAACGCGTCTTTCAACCAGGAAACAGTAGCAAAGACGGTGCACACCGTTTTGAGATTGAACGTACCGTAGGTCAGGACAGTAGCTGTGTTGGAAACCGTCCCCTATCACGGAAATAATGCACTATATAGTGTGTTCGCCATTCTGTAATGGTGTTTGAATTCTCCGCGGTAAATTTCACTCACTATATAGTCCACTATAAAATACCCACAATGCACTGCTAATTTGAGTGTACATACGATGTACACTACATTTAACTCCTGTATACCACGTCCGTGTTTTCCCGAAGGAGAAGAAGCAGCAGAAGGAACCGCGGAAACTGAAAAGGAAAAATGGAGTGGGCTTTAGTTTCTAAACAGTGGATATTTAACATGCAACATATACAGTACAGGCCAAAAGTTTGGACACACCTTCTCAATCAATGCGTTTCCTTTTTATTTCCATGACTATTTACATTGTAGATTCTCACTGAAGACATCAAAACTATGAATGAACACGTATGGAATTATGTACTTAACAAAAAAGTGTGAAATAACTGAAAACATGTTAACTTATATTTTAGATTCCTCAAAGTAGCCACCCTTTGCTTTTTTATTAATAAGGGAAATAATTCCACTAATTAACCCTGACAAGGCACACCTGTGAAGTGAAAACCATTTCAGGTAACTAACTCATGAAGCTCATTGAGAGAACACCAAGGGTTTGCAGAGTTATCAAAAACTAGAAAATTCCGGAAGAAATTTTTACAGTGTGCCTACTACTTGGTGCACATCTCAATAACACTAGCTAAGTAGATACATATGTCACACTTTCACAGAGAGAGAGAGAGAGAGAGAGAGAGAGAGAGAGAGAGAGAGAGAGAGAAAACGAATACGAGTTTGATGGATTTAGGATGCTTAAAGTACTGATTATTTATATGGAGTCTGGTGGGTTTAGCGACACAAGCCTCAGCAATTCAATATATATATAATTTGCTTAAATTTTAAATACATACAGTGTTGATTTAATGGTGAAGTGTTAATTGTCTTAACCTTTTAGAGCTATACCTTTTTAAAACCTATTTAAGACCTTTCTGTTTACCAGAAACAGCTATGAAGTAGCTAGCGCTAAACACACCAGACTCTATTTAAAAAATAGTACTTTTAGCGAGCATAGAGACAACATATATTTTCACATGTAAATCGGTAAACTATGTTTTTATTTCAACGAACACTAGAGTTTTGATGGTGGGAAAAGTGTAGAGAAGCCCAAAAACGGCTTTTCATAGCTTTATTTGTTTTCTGTCGACTTTGAATGAAGTATGTTTTACGATGCTTAAAGTACTGATTATTTACATGGAGTCTGGTGGGTTCAGCGACGTGAGCCTGTTTTAACATTGAATCATTAAGTGTCTTAACCCTTCAGAGATGTACCTTTTTAAAACCTATGTAAGACCTTTATGTTTACCAGAAACAGCTATGAAGAAGCTAGCACTAAACCCACAATGCTCCATTCAAAAAATAG
The DNA here is from genome assembly GCF_004354835.1 of Perca flavescens. Lineage (NCBI taxonomy): Eukaryota > Metazoa > Chordata > Actinopteri > Perciformes > Percidae > Perca > Perca flavescens. The sequence goes on from NC_041348.1 coordinate 30,641,554, forward strand.
TACTTTTAGCGTGAACAGAGCCAACACATTTTCACATGTAAATCGGTAACCTGTGTGTTTATTTCAACCAACACTAGAGTTGTGATGGTTGGAAAAGTGTAGAGAAGACCAAAAACGGCTTTTCATAGCTTTATTTTGTTTCTGTCGACTTTTAATGTAGTGTGTTTTACGATGCTTAAATGACTGTTTATTTACATGGAGTCTGGTGGGTTAGCGACGTGAGCCTGTTTTAACAGTGAATTGTTAAGTGTCTTAACCCTTCAGAGATAGACCTTTTTAAAACCTATTTAAGACCTTTATGTTTACCAGAAACAGCTATTAAGTAGCTAGCGCTAAACACACCAGACTCCATTCAAGAAATAGTACTTTTAGCGTGAATAGAGCCAAAATATTTTCACATGTAAATCGGTAACCTGTGTGTTTATTTCAATCACCACTAGAGTTGTGATGGTTGGAAAAGTGTAGAGAAGACCAAAAACGGCTTTTAATAGCTTTATTTGGTTTCTGTCGACTTTTAATGTAGTGTGTTTTATGATGCTTAAATGACTGTTTATTTACATGGAGTCTGGTGAAAAACAGCTTTTGGTGATTAGGTCTGAAGTCAGTTAGGAGTCAGTCAGTTGGTCAGTTAGTCCATCATTACATCATGTTAGCTGAGAAATAACACTTCTCCTTCCTTCCTCTCCTCCTCCTCTCATCATCACAATAGAGATAAAAGTCTGGCCAACGCATTGATGTGGTTTTAAGTTTTCTTGTCCTCTCCTTTTCTTCTTCTCCTGTGGCAGTATGTGTTGCTAAAGTGATTCAACACTGCGTGAGTAAAGGCCATCAATACCAAAGGTATATAGTTAATATCGTTAGTAACAGCTTATCTGAGCTACCTTTACTCTGCTTTCCTGTAAAGAGAGGACAACATGACCTACAGTAAAGAGGAGGTGTGTGAGGGTGTGAAATTGTTGCTATGGTGATTTCCACAGTGCAGGGGTAGGGAGGGGGAGACAGTGTCTTCCATGGGTCAAACATATACATGTACTGATAATTAATCCTCTTAAGTTTGTTCTGTAATTCAAAAACCGTGGGTCCAAACGACAAAATATTATGATCACCAGAGAGACAAAAGTCTGGCGAACGCATTGATGTGGTTTTTATGTTTGTGGTGTCAAACATATGGGACACAGAGCAGGTAACAAACAGGGAACCATCTGCATCCTTCAGATAATTTGTTCAGTTTCTGTCGGCAGTTGGTATCAAGAGAGCCAAAAGTGGACGTCTGTTGGATTCCATAGTTACATGTCTGCGACCGGCACAAAATTTCCTACATTTTGACCAACTATGATGTATAAAGAGTGAAAACTGTAGGGGAGACAGCAATTTGTTTGGAAAACTTTCAGAGAATCATAATGCAGCTTCACCCTCTAGCTCTCAGCATTCTCTCCCCATACAAACACAATGGAAAATCTCAACCGGTCTGAAGAAGTACTGCAGCTTCATTTTGTTACAGTTTCAGTTATTGGCAGTTGGTTTCAAAATAACAAAAAGTAAAGGTCCGGTGGTTTCCATAGTCACATGTCTGCGACCGGGACAAGATTTCCTACATTTTGACCAACTATGATGTATGTAGAGTGAAAATTGTACGGGAGAGAGCAGTTTGTTTGGAAAGAAATTTCAGCGAATCGTACTGCAACTCCACTGTTTCTATCGGCAGTTGGAGTGTCTAGAGCAAAAAGTGTACGTCCGGTGGATTCCATAGTCACATGTCTGCAACCGCCACAAGATTTCCTACATTCTGACCAAGTATGATGTATGAAGAGTGAAAACTGTAGGAGGTAGACCAATTTGTTTGGAAAAATGTCCGAGAATCGTACTTCAGCTCCCCACTCTGACTCCCACTCTAACTCTCAACATTCCGGCCCCATACACACACATGGGAAAATCTGAAACGGTCTGAAAAGACGACGATATGTAAACTGTGATTTCGTAGAAACCGTGATTGATATCCAAATGCCCATTCAGCACAATAAAGGCCAAAGCCATGTCTTCGGTTTAAACTTTTAATCTTTTTTCTACATTAAAGTATGGCGATACAGCATGGTCCCAAACGGGACTTGTTTTGAGCGATGTTAAGCGATTTCTCGACGATTTCCCATTCAAGTCTATGGGACAATTTTTACTTTTTTTGCCGATTTCGTGAAAACCGTATGCGGCAAATCTCTTAGAAAAGTATGAGAAACAATAGTCATTGTCACACTGAAAAAGCAAAGGGTGGCTACTTTGAAGAATCTAAAATATAAGACATGTTTTCAGTTATTTCACACTTTTTTGTTAAGTACATAATTCCATATGTGTTCATTCATAGTTTTGATGCCTTCAGTTTGAATCTACAATGTAAATAGTCATGAAAATAAAAAGGAAACACATTGAATGAGAAGGTGTGTCCAAACTTTTGGCCTGTACTGTATATATATAATATATACAACCTATTACTATTCTCCTGAGTGCTCGGTTTGTTTCAGGGACGTTTTAGGAGTCTTGTAGTTTGGGTTTGTTTACATGATGCATCTCCCGACGCACCAATGTTTTCAGTGTAGTGTCCGAAATCTGGTTTGGTCATTCCCTATGTAGTTCACTATTTAATAAACACTATATAGGGAATACTGAGTGAGTGAATGAGGGAGCGGATTTTTGTATGAGGGGCCGTTATTATTCATTATTCATTCTGGTACTGAAGGGAATTTTAGGAAAGGTGGAGGCCCGAAGGCCAGGAAAGATCTGACTCCAATTGATCTGTATGTTGATGACACTAATTGATACCAGAACTCAAAGATCAATTCAGAGACGATAGATTCAAGTCAAGTAACTTTTACTAGTACAGCAGTTTAAGTATTCCAAACACACATGTGGGTTCACAAATGACACTAAGTTTCCCTAGCTTCAGAGACGAGCTAGACACGGAGCTCAAGGGCAACAAAGTCTCTGTCAAGTGAGAGTCCCGAATCTAACTGTCCCTATCCTCTTATTCTCTCTTCTCGTGGTGGACGCGGTCTTCTCCGTCAGGCAGAATTGTGTGTGTGCGTGCGTTCGTGCGTGTGTGTGCTGCTATCTTCATATACCGCAGCCAGGTGTGAATTGTTTTTATGGTTCCACTTCCTCTTCCTGCTTCTCATAAACTTTTACCCCTTGATCGAACACACACACACACCAACCACATTTCCTGTTGTTTCCCTTCTCTGTCAGGTATGAAACAGTTTCTACATACAATCACATTAATAACCTATAATAAACTGTATTCAAAGCTTTAAGCTAAACCATCTGTGCTAGCCTATTCATTTATTTATTTATTTATTTGAAAGAAAAGGGGGATAATACATATTAATGAACATTTTCACAAATGTAAATATGCCAGATTATAGCCTTAGGCTAATTTCCATCTGCAGACCCCCTGGCAGGTTGGTGTTACACACAAATTAATGAATACATACAAAGACACTATATGCAGACTATATACAAAGGGACAAGGACAAGAACAGTGATCACATCATGTTAAAACAAACAACAACAACAAGAGTGGACAACAAGGGACATATAGAAAACAAGAAAGCATCGACTATAGTGAACAAACCACAAACTGTCCTGATATTACACTGATCCATATTACACCATTTTATGTTGCAATGACCCACATTACACTGACCCCTATAGCACAACCCATGTTATACTGACATTTATTGCACAACCCATATTACACTAATAATTGTGTCCCTTTTTATAACACAAACTCTGTTTTAAGTCTGATACATAATGATTAACTAAACATGATCACAAGTCTGTGAAGTCTGTTTCCTTGATGCCTATCCTTTCTAAAGACATTGTAGACTTGTAATGATACCACTGCTTGTGGGAAAGTGGGTTTAAGCCAAGTTTCTGAAAGTCCCATGAAATCTACATTTGAGTTAATGAGAAGATGCTCCAACCTTGGTTGTGGTGATATACTGGGCTTAGTTGTAAGAGGGTCCTTTAATGGTGGTGTTAGCCCAGGAGCTGCTGTAGCCCAGGGAGCTGCTGTAGCCCAGGTAGCTGTGATGGTATTAGCCCAGGAGCTGCTGAAACCAAGTAGCAGTGATGGTATTAGCCCAGAGGGATGCTGTAGCCCAGGTAGCAGAGATAGAGTTAGCCCAGGAGGCTGCTGTAGCCCAGGTAGCAGTGATGGTGTTAGCCCAGGAGGCTGCTGTAGCCCAGGTAGCAGTGGTGGTGTTAGCCCAGAGAACAGCTGTAGCTGTAGCACAGGACTTAGAACAGGTCCAGGGTTTTGCTCAACATCACCAGCCAGAAGTAGTATCATCAAAAGATTCACAACCCCAAGGAATGATCTAGATGCTGTTTGATCAAGTTTACCTGGTGGCGGCCTAGCATATCCACAATCCAGGATTCTTGCATACAAAAGATGTTGGCTCCTCTTTGCTGGATAGAGAGTTGAGTTATCCATTTTCCTTGGACACGTTAAACTCAAGAGGAGGTAGAAAGACAGGAAAAGACCTGACAAGCATGGCAAAATCCAAGAGATTTTGATAAACTGTTGTGGCAAACACACAGGACCTGCCAAACACTGTGGCTGCACCCTGGCGGCCATCTTGCCATTTCTTGGTCAATATAATATTCATTGTACAGGGAATACAAGTGTGTCCTCCCTGGATCTTGTTACCATCGTTTCATGACTTAAACACAGCTCACAGCAATGAGCCACACAATATAATAACAACTTTAATACTGAGAATATCACATCTAGATTATAGAAATATTTCTACAGTACTCTCACATACATCCTTTCACATACATAGTTTTTAACTCACACATTCATAACTTTTACTCCTATATTTCTATATTGTAACTCACACAAATATATTTTACTCTTATATTTCTATATTTTACAGTTTTTTCCAACTGCTTACACACATTTTCAAAACTATGTCTGATTTTTTCAAAACTCTACACACAATTCCCAAAACTGCACACACAAAATGCAAAATGCCTCACATCTCCTTCAAAATGAAATACTGCATTCAAAATGCCATAAACACATCTCAAAATGAAGCATTTGCATCAAATGGCAAACACTTTTTTCATAATAGAACATTTTTGGATATACCATGTACACAATGTTGTTCTAAATATAAAGCTCTTTTGTCTTTCATAGGCTTATATCTACATTTACAATGTTCTAGAGAAAAAGTAATCTGCTGAAAGTGGTTGAAAAGTGCACCTGTAAAAAACAATGTAATGTCACAGTAAAACAGAAAATATTTATTGGGCAAAACATTACGTTTGTAAGAGTAGCACAGTGTTGTATACAGTAGTATGACACAAGAAAACAAAAGTGCAAACATTTAAACCAAAGGTATCATTTTTACAATAAAGAATGTGTGTTTGTGTGTGTGTGTGTGTGTGTGTGTGTGTGTGTGTGTGAATTGTATGCACTTTGTGCAAATCAAAGTCTGACTGATTTATAATCCTGAAATAGTCATTAGATAGTTGCTTGCAGTATGGACGCCACTGTGAAGCTACTCAAGATGGGCTTCTCTCATTGGTCAATCCGTGGTTGATCACATGATGAATAAGTGTGGCCCTGATCTCATCAAAGATGGCTCTGCTTCTTCCTCTTCTTCCCTTCCCCCCTCCTCCTGCTCTTCCTCCTCCTCCTCCTCCTCTTTGTTGTCCCCTGTCTCTTCCTCCTCCTCCCCTTGCTCTCTAGTGTTTCAACCAACACTAGAGTTGTGATGGTTGGAAAAGTGTAGAGAAGACCAAAAACGGCTTTTCATAGCTTTATTTTGTTTCTGTCGACTTTTAATGTAGTGTGTTTTACGATGCTTAAATGACTGTTTATTTACATGGAGTCTGGTGGGTTAGCGACGTGAGCCTGTTTTAACAGTGAATTGTTAAGTGTCTTAACCCTTCAGAGATAGACCTTTTTAAAACCTATTTAAGACCTTTATGTTTACCAGAAACAGCTATTAAGTAGCTAGCGCTAAACACACCAGACTCCATTCAAGAAATAGTACTTTTAGCGTGAATAGAGCCAAAATATTTTCACATGTAAATCGGTAACCTGTGTGTTTATTTCAATCACCACTAGAGTTGTGATGGTTGGAAAAGTGTAGAGAAGACCAAAAACGGCTTTTAATAGCTTTATTTGGTTTCTGTCGACTTTTAATGTAGTGTGTTTTATGATGCTTAAATGACTGTTTATTTACATGGAGTCTGGTGAAAAACAGCTTTTGGTGATTAGGTCTGAAGTCAGTTAGGAGTCAGTCAGTTGGTCAGTTAGTCCATCATTACATCATGTTAGCTGAGAAATAACACTTCTCCTTCCTTCCTCTCCTCCTCCTCTCATCATCACAATAGAGATAAAAGTCTGGCCAACGCATTGATGTGGTTTTAAGTTTTCTTGTCCTCTCCTTTTCTTCTTCTCCTGTGGCAGTATGTGTTGCTAAAGTGATTCAACACTGCGTGAGTAAAGGCCATCAATACCAAAGGTATATAGTTAATATCGTTAGTAACAGCTTATCTGAGCTACCTTTACTCTGCTTTCCTGTAAAGAGAGGACAACATGACCTACAGTAAAGAGGAGGTGTGTGAGGGTGTGAAATTGTTGCTATGGTGATTTCCACAGTGCAGGGGTAGGGAGGGGGAGACAGTGTCTTCCATGGGTCAAACATATACATGTACTGATAATTAATCCTCTTAAGTTTGTTCTGTAATTCAAAAACCGTGGGTCCAAACGACAAAATATTATGATCACCAGAGAGACAAAAGTCTGGCGAACGCATTGATGTGGTTTTTATGTTTGTGGTGTCAAACATATGGGACACAGAGCAGGTAACAAACAGGGAACCATCTGCATCCTTCAGATAATTTGTTCAGTTTCTGTCGGCAGTTGGTATCAAGAGAGCCAAAAGTGGACGTCTGTTGGATTCCATAGTTACATGTCTGCGACCGGCACAAAATTTCCTACATTTTGACCAACTATGATGTATAAAGAGTGAAAACTGTAGGGGAGACAGCAATTTGTTTGGAAAACTTTCAGAGAATCATAATGCAGCTTCACCCTCTAGCTCTCAGCATTCTCTCCCCATACAAACACAATGGAAAATCTCAACCGGTCTGAAGAAGTACTGCAGCTTCATTTTTGTTACAGTTTCTATTGGCAGTTGGTTTCAAAATAACAAAAAGTAAAGGTCCGGTGGTTTCCATAGTCACATGTCTGCGACCGGGACAAGATTTCCTACATTTTGACCAACTATGATGTATGTAGAGTGAAAATTGTACGGGAGAGAGCAGTTTGTTTGGAAAGAAATTTCAGCGAATCGTACTGCAACTCCACTGTTTCTATCGGCAGTTGGAGTGTCTAGAGCAAAAAGTGTACGTCCGGTGGATTCCATAGTCACATGTCTGCAACCGCCACAAGATTTCCTACATTCTGACCAAGTATGATGTATGAAGAGTGAAAACTGTAGGAGGTAGACCAATTTGTTTGGAAAAATGTCCGAGAATCGTACTTCAGCTCCCCACTCTGACTCCCACTCTAACTCTCAACATTCCGGCCCCATACACACACATGGGAAAATCTGAAACGGTCTGAAAAGACGACGATATGTAAACTGTGATTTCGTAGAAACCGTGATTGATATCCAAATGCCCATTCAGCACAATAAAGGCCAAAGCCATGTCTTCGGTTTAAACTTTTAATCTTTTTTCTACATTAAAGTATGGCGATACAGCATGGTCCCAAACGGGACTTGTTTTGAGCGATGTTAAGCGATTTCTCGACGATTTCCCATTCAAGTCTATGGGACAATTTTGCGCCGTTTTTTGCCGATTTCGTGAAAACCGTGCGGCAAATCTCTTAGAAAAGTATGAGAAACAATAGTCATTGTCACACTGAAAAAGCAAAGGGTGGCTACTTTGAAGAATCTAAAATATAAGACATGTTTTCAGTTATTTCACACTTTTTTGTTAAGTACATAATTCCATATGTGTTCATTCATAGTTTTGATGCCTTCAGTTTGAATCTACAATGTAAATAGTCATGAAAATAAAAAGGAAACACATTGAATGAGAAGGTGTGTCCAAACTTTTGGCCTGTACTGTATATATATAATATATACAACCTATTACTATTCTCCTGAGTGCTCGGTTTGTTTCAGGGACGTTTTAGGAGTCTTGTAGTTTGGGTTTGTTTACATGATGCATCTCCCGACGCACCAATGTTTTCAGTGTAGTGTCCGAAATCTGGTTTGGTCATTCCCTATGTAGTTCACTATTTAATAAACACTATATAGGGAATACTGAGTGAGTGAATGAGGGAGCGGATTTTTGTATGAGGGGCCGTTATTATTCATTATTCATTCTGGTACTGAAGGGAATTTTAGGAAAGGTGGAGGCCCGAAGGCCAGGAAAGATCTGACTCCAATTGATCTGTATGTTGATGACACTAATTGATACCAGAACTCAAAGATCAATTCAGAGACGATAGATTCAAGTCAAGTAACTTTTACTAGTACAGCAGTTTAAGTATTCCAAACACACATGTGGGTTCACAAATGACACTAAGTTTCCCTAGCTTCAGAGACGAGCTAGACACGGAGCTCAAGGGCAACAAAGTCTCTGTCAAGTGAGAGTCCCGAATCTAACTGTCCCTATCCTCTTATTCTCTCTTCTCGTGGTGGACGCGGTCTTCTCCGTCAGGCAGAATTGTGTGTGTGCGTGCGTTCGTGCGTGTGTGTGCTGCTATCTTCATATACCGCAGCCAGGTGTGAATTGTTTTTATGGTTCCACTTCCTCTTCCTGCTTCTCATAAACTTTTACCCCTTGATCGAACACACACACACACCAACCACATTTCCTGTTGTTTCCCTTCTCTGTCAGGTATGAAACAGTTTCTACATACAATCACATTAATAACCTATAATAAACTGTATTCAAAGCTTTAAGCTAAACCATCTGTGCTAGCCTATTCATTTATTTATTTATTTATTTGAAAGAAAAGGGGATAATACATATTAATGAACATTTTCACAAATGTAAATATGCCAGATTATAGCCTTAGGCTAATTTCCATCTGCAGACCCCCTGGCAGGTTGGTGTTACACACAAATTAATGAATACATACAAAGACACTATATGCAGACTATATACAAAGGGACAAGGACAAGAACAGTGATCACATCATGTTAAAACAAACAACAACAACAAGAGTGGACAACAAGGGACATATAGAAAACAAGAAAGCATCGACTATAGTGAACAAACCACAAACTGTCCTGATATTACACTGATCCATATTACACCATTTTATGTTGCAATGACCCACATTACACTGACCCCTATAGCACAACCCATGTTATACTGACATTTATTGCACAACCCATATTACACTAATAATTGTGTCCCTTTTTATAACACAAACTCTGTTTTAAGTCTGATACATAATGATTAACTAAACATGATCACAAGTCTGTGAAGTCTGTTTCCTTGATGCCTATCCTTTCTAAAGACATTGTAGACTTGTAATGATACCACTGCTTGTGGGAAAGTGGGTTTAAGCCAAGTTTCTGAAAGTCCCATGAAATCTACATTTGAGTTAATGAGAAGATGCTCCAACCTTGGTTGTGGTGATATACTGGGCTTAGTTGTAAGAGGGTCCTTTAATGGTGGTGTTAGCCCAGGGAGCTGCTGTAGCCCAGGGAGCTGCTGTAGCCCAGGTAGCTGTGATGGTATTAGCCCAGGGAGCTGCTGAAATCCAAGTAGCAGTGATGGTATTAGCCCAGAGGGATGCTGTAGCCCAGGTAGCAGAGATAGAGTTAGCCCAGGAGGCTGCTGTAGCCCAGGTAGCAGTGATGGTGTTAGCCCAGGAGGCTGCTGTAGCCCAGGTAGCAGTGGTGGTGTTAGCCCAGAGAACAGCTGTAGCTGTAGCACAGGACTTAGAACAGGTCCAGGGTTTTGCTCAACATCACCAGCCAGAAGTAGTATCATCAAAAGATTCACAACCCCAAGGAATGATCTAGATGCTGTTTGATCAAGTTTACCTGGTGGCGGCCTAGCATATCCACAATCCAGGATTCTTGCATACAAAAGATGTTGGCTCCTCTTTGCTGGATAGAGAGTTGAGTTATCCATTTTCCTTGGACACGTTAAACTCAAGAGGAGGTAGAAAGACAGGAAAAGACCTGACAAGCATGGCAAAATCCAAGAGATTTTGATAAACTGTTGTGGCAAACACACAGGACCTGCCAAACACTGTGGCTGCACCCTGGCGGCCATCTTGCCATTTCTTGGTCAATATAATATTCATTGTACAGGGAATACAAGTGTGTCCTCCTGGATCTTGTTACCATCGTTTTCATGACTTAAACACAGCTCACAGCAATGAGCCACACAATATAATAACAACTTTAATACTGAGAATATCACATCTAGATTATAGAAATATTTCTACAGTACTCTCACATACATCCTTTCACATACATAGTTTTTAACTCACACATTCATAACTTTTACTCCTATATTTCTATATTGTAACTCACACAAATATATTTTACTCTTATATTTCTATATTTTACAGTTTTTTCCAACTGCTTACACACATTTTCAAAACTATGTCTGATTTTTTCAAAACTCTACACACAATTCCCAAAACTGCACACACAAAATGCAAAATGCCTCACATCTCCTTCAAAATGAAATACTGCATTCAAAATGCCATAAACACATCTCAAAATGAAGCATTTGCATCAAATGGCAAACACTTTTTCATAATAGAACATTTTTGGATATACCATGTACACAATGTTGTTCTAAATATAAAGCTCTTTTTTGTCTTTCATAGGCTTATATCTACATTTACAATGTTCTAGAGAAAAAGTAATCTGCTGAAAGTGGTTGAAAAGTGCACCTGTAAAAAAACAATGTAATGTCACAGTAAAACAGAAAATATTTATTGGGCAAAACATTACGTTTGTAAGAGTAGCACAGTGTTGTATACAGTAGTATGACACAAGAAAACAAAAGTGCAAACATTTAAACCAAAGGTATCATTTTTACAATAAAGAATGTGTGTTTGTGTGTGTGTGTGTGTGTGTGTGTGTGTGTGTGTGTGAATTGTATGCACTTTGTGCAAATCAAAGTCTGACTGATTTATAATCCTGAAATAGTCATTAGATAGTTGCTTGCAGTATGGACGCCACTGTGAAGCTACTCAAGATGGGCTTCTCTCATTGGTCAATCCGTGGTTGATCACATGATGAATAAGTGTGGCCCTGATCTCATCAAAGATGGCTCTGCTTCTTCCTCTTCTTCCCTTCCCCCCTCCTCCTGCTCTTCCTCCTCCTCCTCCTCCTCTTTGTTGTCCCCTGTCTCTTCCTCCTCCTCCCCTTGCTCTCTGTCTATTGTTGGCATCCATTGTTCAAAACAGGTAATCTGACCTTTGACCTTTGTATAGGCCTATACTAAAGTAGTGATTGGTTAGTGTTCAGTTATGACATAATGTGTTTGCGAATATGAGGAGTGTGTGTGCTCCCTGGTAAATAAGTGAAGCTTTTTGATTGGTTGTGTTTAGAAAACGAAAGCAAGTGACTTCCTGTTAGATTTTTGTCTTAGGTGTGTGTGTAGTGTAGTGCACTTGTGTGTAGTGTTCTGAAAGAAGTGTTTTATGCAATTGAAAACTGAGTGAAAGGCTGAGAAATAGCTTATGGTTTTGGAGATTTGCTGTGTAGTTTTGCACTGTGAGTGAGAGGTTTCAAAAATCGTGTGACATGAAAAGATTTTGTGTGTAAGCAGTTGGAAAAAACTGTAACTCACATACAAATATATTTTTCTCTCCTATTTATATATTTAACATACATATTCATACATTTTTCATGCACATGCGGTCAAAATGTTAAATAATATATGTACAGTATTTAAGAAGAAAATGTATGCACGCATGAAGAAATATATGTCTGTGAGAGAAGAATGTGTGTGTGTGTGACAGAGAAAGTATAGTAGAAACAGATGGCAGATAATTTTTTGCGCTGTGATTGGCAGTCAACCTCACGCTGTGATTGGCTGCTTTATTCTATTTGTGAAAATGCAATAAAAGGAGATTTTACAGTTTTTTTCATATGTAGACCACATTGGACCAGGTCCAGATCCAAACCCACTATACCTAGACTTGTCAAATCTGGACTAAATTATCCCACAGAGGCTAAAGAGTCTTAAAAAACCCAGTTTCAGATTAGTGAAAGCCTTATTCTTTTTGTGAAAATGCCATAAAGGGAGATTTTACTTTTTTTTTGTTTTAAACAGTTTCAGATTTGCAGTGCTTTTATAGCAGAGCAACTGTTTTATTTTCTTGCACCAGCATGGCCTTTGCTAATTGACATTCAACATAGAAGTCCACGTCTCTGCATTTCATTTGTCATAGCCATGAGCAGGTCTCCCTTCTCACTTCAAAAGAAAAGTAGAACAATGAGAGGAGGATGACATTGGCAGAAGCAGTAAGAGAGGTTGACCAGGGCCAGATGGAGGAAAGGTGGGAGAACAACACTGACTTTTCTTTTTAAGGATTAGGATTTGAAGAGTAAATTAAACCATTGGCAAATCTATAAAGATATTTTTATTGATTTCCAAAAGGTAAAAATAACTTTTTCTACTTTTCTTTTGAAGTAAGAAGGAAGACCTGCTCATGGCTATGACAAATGAAATGGAGAGACGTGGACTAAGCAAAGGCCATGCTGTGGCAATAAAATAAAACAGTTGCCCTGCTATTAAAGCATTACAAATCTGAAACTGTGTTTTTAAGACTTTTTAGCCTCTCTAGGATAATCTAGTCCAGATTTGACAGGTCTAGGTATAGTGGGTTTGGATCTGGACCTGGTCTAATGTGGTCTACATGTGAAAAAAAAGTAAAATCTCCCTTTTTGGCATTTTCACAAATATAATAAGGCTTTCACAAATCTGAAACTGTGTTTTTAAGACTCTTTAGTCTCTCTGGGCATGGCTTAATATGCATGCAGAGAGGCCTTCTTCTGAGTATTCTGTTGTAAGGTCTAGCTCACACACAGATACTGTAGATAGATTCAGATACATGAAGCAGCACTGAAATAATCACAAAACAGTTCCTGACATGCATATATTTGGTGTTTTTTTTGTGTGTGTGCAAAATACACATTTGTTGCATCTTTTTTTTAAAGAAGGTGCTTACCATTTCATATTAATAAGTACAGTTCAGCTTGTCAGAGTTCAATGAAGGTAAAACAATATTTAATGCAGAAACCTATTGTGGAGTAAGCTTAGAATTTGGAATTTGGCTTGGTTTTGCAGCCAGGATTATCTTGCCAGTAATCTTGAAACTGCTTGTTTTCAGTGATAATTCATAGATGCATTTAATTGGTATTTTAATTTTGATAGTGTCTGCTTTAATCATCTGTGCTGTGCGTTAATTACTCCTTCATTTATTTGCATGGACCATTCAAACAAACACTTGTTGCAGCAAGTATTTTTGAGCTTCAAGAGTTCAACAAATCTTACTGTTTGGATAACTGTTATTGTACAAGCATGCTATAGGTGACACACTGACTGATATGAGATATTGCCCAATAAGATTTAATATTGGTATGGGCCACTGGGTAAGGCATTGCTTTCTAAAACTGATCTACACACTGGTATTGTGTTGACAGATTGTAATTTGGCTTCTTATTAGTGACACATTCTTTAGTGATGCCCTATACCTGTTGACTCTTGTTAGTCTTGTTCTTTGACTAATACAATTTTACACAATAAAATGTGAAGTAAATTGTTCTTGTTGACTATTTCATTATGTATTTGGTATTTGTTTGCTGTATGTGCAATGCAAAAACAAATTCATCTTTTTTCATCTGTTTCTCTTCTGCTCTGTCGTGTGCTGCTTTCTGTTTCCTTTTATGTCCATTTCTGCTAATTCCCAATGTATTAATGTCCTGTTCAGCAAAGGACATATGTTAAAACAAGTCAGATTTTAATTCAATTTATTGAGATCTCTAGATCCAAAAGAATGAAAAAATGTGGTTTCACAGTGTTTCACCTTTTCGGTAACAATTTTTTGAACATATGAATAAACATGATACAATGATACCATGACCTTAAAACTACAACAGTATCTTTAAGTAAAGTGCTGTACTGTCACATAAGCAGTGGAAGGCAGTTTTGCTTTATATTACACAACTATAGTAAGTAGATATCCTGTGTGCTTCTGCTATTGATGTGAACATAATCTTAGTCTTTGTCAAGTTATGCAGTATAGCTCCTGGACGGGTTTGGTTTCTTTTTTAAGACCGCATTATGGTTACAATATTAGGAATGCCTCTCAAGAAAATGCACAAGATTGTAAAATAACTCTATACCGTGATTTCCATCATCTTCAAATGGATTAATGGTCTGCTGAAGTGTCTCCGTTGTTGTGTCACTGATAGTAATGTTCATTAATGGAACAACAACAACATTGTTTGTCTGTAACAATGAGAGTGGTCTGGCAAAACAATAGAAAAGTCACTGTCTGTGTCCCCGCCTTTTCTATTATCTTACACCTTGGGCCATCACAAGTTGATAACAACCACCCCCGACTCGGCTCTGTTTGGTCTCAGGCGCCAAAAAACACACATTTTTGGCGAAAAAATGGTCATATAACGCTAATATTTTGCATGGTGTATCCTGACACATAGGGGGAACTGGCAAAAAAAAGATTCTGGGGATTGCTGCCTTTTTGCTGTCAAATATCACCCTCAACATACCCCAAAAGACAAAAAAATGTCCATCTGCCTGACAAATTGTCATCAAAAGTGATCACCTTAATATTTACAATTACATTATTCCGCCAAAAGCTTTTCCCAAAAAGGGTGTTTTTTGGCTCCTGAGACCAAACAGGGGAGAGTTGGGGATGGTCGTTATCAACTTGTGATGGCCCAAGGTGTAAGATAATAGGAAATAATAGTGAAAAAAAGGTAGCAAAAAACATGCAGAGGAGTGGACCTGGCTCCCAGCCTAAGAGACCATGGTTGTTCCACTGGTTCTGAAATTCAGTCGCAGCCCTTTGAATTAATAAATAAATATAGTGAATTCATTAAGTGACTCTAATACCAGAATGAATAATGTCTTATACGGCCCCTCATAGTTTCGAACACAGCTAGTGTTTCCAAATGTCTACCTCCCCTCTCACCTGTCCACGTTACCTTCTGCAGGACCACACCTGCACTTTGAGAACGAGGTGACGGCCCTGCAGCGGGAGGTGGACAAGCTGCAGACGCTGGGAGTGAATAAGATCATCGCTCTGGGGCACTCAGGCTTCACCATGGACAAGGAGATCGCCAAGAAGGTCCGCGGAGTCGACGTGGTCATCGGTGGACACAGCAACACGTTCCTCTATACAGGTAGATCCGTCACATCTTTACAGATAGATAGATAGATAGATAGATAGATATTGTCATTGTGTGCGATACAACAAAATTCTGTTGGAGCCATCCTCTCCAAATATTAGCATAGAGTAAAAAGATAAAATATATATATATATATATATATATATATATATATATATATATATATATATATATATACACACACACACACCAGCACATTCTCACCCAAGCACATCTCGCACATACACATTCATTCCATGTTCTCTATAAATGGCTAGAAAACAGTAAACACAGCGGTTATTGCACAGAGTCCGATTGCACTGAGGGGGTAAGGGATGTGTGTATGCATTTGTTTGTGTGTGTGGATAATTTATTTATTTTAATAATTTATACAGTTTATTGATCCCAAGTGGGGAAATTACAATTTACACTCTGTTAGAAATCACTACACACAGGCCTGACCAGCACCCTCAGCAGTTGGGGGATAAGGTGCCTTGCTCAAGAGCACTTGGCAGTGCCCAGGAGGTGAACTGGCACCTCTCCAGCTACCAATCCACACTCTGTACTTTGGTCCGTACTGGGACTTGAATCAGCGACCCTCAGGTTCCCAACCCAAGTCCCTGCGGACTGAGCTACTGCCACCCCAATGTGGTGTGTGTGTGTGTGTGTGTGTGTGTGTGTGTGTGTGTGTGTGTGTGTGTGTGTGTGTGTGTGTGTGTGTGTGTGTGTGTGTGTGTGTATGTATGTCTGTGTGTGTGTGTGTGTGTGTGTGTGTGTGTGTGTGTGTGTGTGTGTGTGTGTGTGTGTGTGTGTGTGTGTGTGTGTGTGTGTGTAATGATTTTATTTACGGCTCTAATGTGTGTCTCCTGGTGGTCATACAGTATAACGTGGTATTGATCAGTAGTGGAAGAAGTATTCTGATCCTTTACTTAAGTAAAAGTACTAATACTACACCGTAAAAAATACTCTGTTACAAGTAAAACTCCTGCATTGAAAATGTTGCTTCAGTAAAAGTCTGTAAGTATCATCAGGAAAATGAACTTAAAGTATTGAAAGTAAAGTAAAATCCTCCCATTTTAGAAAGTGTAAAAGATCCAAACAGTCTCATCATCTCAGCTGGACTTGTAGTCCGTTATATTGTCGGCTAGTTTACTTTAGAATCAAACATCAGATTTTATAAACTACATGTGTTCTGTGTGTGCAGGAATCTTAATGTGTAAAGTAACTAATAACTAAAGCTGTAACAGATGAATGTAGTGGTGTAAAAAGTACAATATGTCAAAATGCCCTACACTTTAAGCTCTTTTTTTCGCCAAGTGGAAGATATTGTAGCATCATAACTTCCTGACATCTCCAACAATGAATTTAAGAAGACTAAGAGACTTCAGGTTACAGAGGCGTGGCGTTTTGAGGAAATGAGCGTTACAGTTAGCTTATAACTTGCTTAACTTGATCTTCTTGTGTATTTCACTGAGCAGAACTGGTCTGTTTGCAAAGATCCTAAACTGCTTGTTATGGTTTTATTCTACTCTGCTGCAGCACCTCACACTGAGTGGAAACTTTGAGTTGACTTAGTCGCGGTTAGCCCGGGAGTAAACGCACATGTGGGTGTGCTCCATAAATAACACTTTAGTGTTTTATACAAATAGCAGTGAGCAGTCACTGAGCAGGGCGAGGAAAACAGTTGTTGGTTTGGACCTCAGGCCACAGCAACTCAAGGATTCAGGTGGCGTGCTACTCTGTGGCCAGCACTGACTAGTCAGTGATGCATTCAAGACCTCCTTTTTGTGATTTGTGCTGTAAAATTCACATGACACAAAAAGAAAAAGAAACATGAACTTGGTATCAGTGCAAGGGTGCAACTTTGGGTTCAACATTGGGGCGGGGGGGTGTTTAGATCTCCACCTATAGCGAAAACGTTTCCACATTACGGGGGACAAATTATAACCGAGGGAATTTTGAGCAGCAAACGCTTCATTTCCTGCATTCTGGGAAATTTTTCGGCAACAATTTGTGCCTTTTCTGGATGCAATTGTCTTTATCCATGTAAATATTATTGTTATTTATGAGTTAATCGGCTGTATTGTTCAAAACTTTATGCAGATTCAAAACATTACATGGGTTTCGGGATGTTTTTTTTTGTAATTATGCACATCTTAACAGATATTTGCTTGCCACCGCAATTTAACTCTTTGACTTCATTACCCCCGGGCAGTTTTGATTATTGGCGGGCTTTTGGAGCCTTTTATACATTGTTGTGTTTCTTTAGAAATAAACTATAGACAAATAGAGTCTTTAAACGCTTCAAATGTAAAGTTATTTGTTGTCAAAGTGACGTCAAAATGAATGGCAGTCAATGGGATGCTAACGGGAGGTGATGGCTTGGTAGCATCAAAATAGGAGGTTCGAGTTCTGAAGTGAGGCTTACCCCCTTGAAACCAACCAGCTGACAGTTTGCAGGGCCAAAAGAAAATAAATATATATATTTGAAATATTATGAAAGACATGGATACCAACAGGTTTTTGGATACGAGCTGACCTTTTCTAGAAGCTGGTTGAAGGAATTAAAGAGGGAGGCTGTGTTAACACGCGCCAACATGTCCTCCACTGTTGGTAAACGTACTTACTTACAGACTTTTACTTAAGTAACATTTTCAGTGCAGGACTTCTACTTGTAACAGAGTATTTTTTACAGTGTGTTGTTAGTACTTTTACTGAAGTAAAGGATCTAAATACTTCTTCCACCGCTGGTTGACATAGACAGGGCGATGATTTCTAAACCAGCAGTGAGCAGCTTATAACAACATTCCCTAAAGTGGCGATTAGATGATCAGTCCCGTCCAGTATTTGTAAGACCTGTGTTTTCACACGTTGTGCTCGTGAGTAAGACAGTAAGTGTGTTCCTGACAGACGACTCATTTAGTTTAGTTTTAGTTTAGTTTAGTTTATTTAGCAGGACAATGTGCAGTTACATTAAAAAGATGGCTGCACCAGATTTAGCATTATGCTACTTTCCATTTGTAGTCCCCCACAATTATAATGACATAACAGAGTTGAGTAATCAGATTTAGAGCGGTTTGGTTCAGTGTTAGTCATACCAAACGTAATGCCAGTGTTGACATCGTGACCACAGGGGTGATACTTTCTCAGAAGTTGTTTTTCTGTCTGAGATCAGTCACTGTTGGGGTTTTTGTGGCTGTCATGAGGCAGGTAATTGATGATGTGTTCAAACTCTTTCTTGGAGTGATGTCATGTCCCCCGCATTTCAATGTCGGTGCCATATAAATGAAATGCCCAAAGCAGCTCAGGAGACGTTCTCGGAGTTGCAGGTAGTATAGGAGGGACAGTTAGACCCAGCAGCAGTGGGTCAGCAGACCACTAACGTTAGACCCAGCAGCAGTGGGTCAGACCTCTAACGTTAGACCCAGCAGCAGTGGGTCAGACCTCTAACGTTAGACCCAGCAGCAGTGGGTCAGCAGACCAGCAGTGGGTCAGACCTCTAACGTTAGACCCAGCAGCAGTGGGTCAGACCTCTAACGTTAGACCCAGCAGCAGTGGGTCAGACCTCTAACGTTAGACCCAGCAGCAGTGGGTCAGACCTCTAACGTTAGACCCAGCAGCAGTGGGTCAGACCACTAACGTTAGACCCAGCAGCAGTGGGTCAGACCACTAACGTTAGACCCAGCAGCAGTGGGTCAGACCTCTAACGTTAGACCCAGCAGCAGTGGGTCAGCAGACCACTAACGTTAGACCCAGCAGCAGTGGGTCAGACCTCTAACGTTAGACCCAGCAGCAGTGGGTCAGACCTCTAACGTTAGACCCAGCAGCAGTGGGTCAGCAGACCACTAACGTTAGACCCAGCAGCAGTGGGTCAGCAGACCACTAACGTTAGACCCAGCAGCAGTGGGTCAGCAGACCACTAACGTTAGACCCAGCAGCAGTGGGTCAGCAGACCACTAACATTAGACCCAGCAGCAGTGGGTCAGACCACCAACGTTAGACCCAGCAGCAGTGGGTCAGACCTCTAACGTTAGACCCAGCAGCAGTGGGTCAGACCTCTAACGTTAGACCCAGCAGCAGTGGGTCACACCTCTAACGTTAGACCCAGCAGCAGTGGGTCAGACCACTAACGTTAGACCCAGCAGCAGTGGGTCAGACCACTAACGTTAGACCCAGCAGCAGTGGGTCAGCAGACCACTAACGTTAGACCCAGCAGCAGTGGGTCAGCAGACCACTAACGTTAGACCCAGCAGCAGTGGGTCAGCAGACCTCTAACGTTAGACCCAGCAGCAGTGGGTCAGACCTCTAACGTTAGACCCAGCAGCAGTGGGTCAGACCACTAACGTTAGACCCAGCAGCAGTGGGTCAGACCTCTAACGTTAGACCCAGCAGCAGTGGGTCAGACCTCTAACATTAGACCCAGCAGCAGTGGGTCAGACCTCTAACGTTAGACCCAGCAGCAGTGGGTCAGACCTCTAACATTAGACCCAGCAGCAGTGGGTCAGACCTCTAACGTTAGACCCAGCAGCAGTGGGTCAGACCACTAACGTTAGACCCAGCAGCAGTGGGTCAGACCTCTAACATTAGACCCAGCAGCAGTGGGTCAGACCTCTAACGTTAGACCCAGCAGCAGTGGGTCAGACCTCTAACGTTAGACCCAGCAGCAGTGGGTCAGACCACTAACTTACCACTAGTTAGTTTTAATTTAATTGTAGTTTCCACTGAAATGTAATCACTACCAAACTGAACAGTTCAAAGGAATGAACTGAAATGGGCAAACTCTTGAAGGGAATGTGTCAGCGTTCATTAAGTTGTAAAAATGAGTCATTAACTAATTTTGTGAAATCACCTTTGTACTCCTCACACCTCAAACACTACAACCTTAAACTTTAACGAGTTAACAGAATACAAAAGAAGAGGACCAGTGTGAGTTTAAACTCTGACAATAAAGTCAGAACTCTCGATTTTAATCGTTCTTTCTCTCCACACTTTATTTCCCAGGATCCCCTCCTTCTTCTGAAGTCCGTGCAGGTGATTACCCGTTCATGGTGAGCTCAGACGACGGGCGGGAGGTTCCTGTCGTGCAGGCCTACGCCTTTGGAAAATATCTGGGTTATCTTAAGGTGACCTTTGACGATATTGGGAACGTGCAGACGGCCAAAGGAAACCCCATTCTGCTGGACGGGAAGATCCCACAGGGTAAAGCAACATATGTATTATACACACCAATTCGTACCATATCCTTCGAATACAGAGCTAATATCAGCGGCAGTTTGTAGTTAAGTTTTGCCGAATAAAATGTGAGCGTCATGCAGCGACGACAGTTAAAGGTCCCATGACGTGGTGCTCTTTGGATGCTTTTATATAGGCCTCAGTGGTCCCTTAATACTGTATCTGAAGTCTCTTTTATATAGGCCTCAGTGGTCCCCTAATACTGTATCTGAAGTCTCTTTTATATAGACCTCAGTGGTCCCCTAATACTGTATCTGAAGTCTCTTTTATATAGACCTCAGTGGTCCTCTAATACTGTATCTGAAGTCTCTTTTATATAGACCTTAGTGGTCCCCTAATACTGTATCTGAAGTCTCTTTTATATAGACCTTAGTGGTCCCCTAATACTGTATCTGAAGTCTCTTTTATATAGACCTTAGTGGTCCCCTAATACTGTATCTGAAGTCTCTTTTATATAGACCTTAGTGGTCCCCTAATACTGTATCTGAAGTCTCTTTTATATAGACCTTAGTGGTCCCCTAATACTGTATCTGAAGTCTCTTTTATATAGACCTTAGTGGTCCTCTAATACTGTATCTGAAGTCTCTTTTATATAGACCTTAGTGGTCCCCTAATACTGTATCTGAAGTCTCTTTTATATAGACCTTAGTGGTCCCCTAATACTGTATCTGAAGTCTCTTTTATATAGGCCTCAGTGGTCCCCTAATACTGTATCTGAAGTCTCTTTTATATAGACCTCAGTGGTCCCCTAATACTGTATCTGAAGTCTCTTTTATATAGACCTCAGTGGTCCCCTAATACTGTATCTGAAGTCTCTTTTATATAGACCTTAGTGGTCCCCTAATACTGTATCTGAAGTCTCTTTTATATAGACCTTAGTGGTCCCCTAATACTGTATCTGAAGTCTCTTTTATATAGACCTTAGTGGTCCCCTAATACTGTATCTGAAGTCTCTTTTATATAGACCTTAGTGGTCCCCTAATACTGTATCTGAAGTCTCTTTTATATAGACCTTAGTGGTCCCCTAATACTGTATCTGAAGTCTCTTTTATATAGACCTTAGTGGTCCCCTAATACTGTATCTGAAGTCTCTTTTATATAGACCTTAGTGGTCCCCTAATACTGTATCTGAAGTCTCTTTTATATAGACCTTAGTGGTCCCCTAATACTGTATCTGAAGTCTCTTTTATATAGACCTTAGTGGTCCCCTAATACTGTATCTGAAGTCTCTTTTATATAGACCTTAGTGGTCCCTAATACTGTATCTGAAGTCTCTTTTATATAGACCTTAGTGGTCCCCTAATACTGTATCTGAAGTCTCTTTTATATAGACCTTAGTGGTCCCCTAATACTGTATCTGAAGTCTCTTTTATATAGACCTTAGTGGTCCCCTAATACTGTATCTGAAGTCTCTTTTATATAGACCTCAGTGGTCCCCTAATACTGTATCTGAAGTCTCTTTTATATAGACCTCAGTGGTCCCCTAATACTGTATCTGAAGTCTCTTTTATATAGACCTTAGTGGTCCCCTAATACTGTATCTGAAGTCTCTTTTATATAGACCTTAGTGGTCCCCTAATACTGTATCTGAAGTCTCTTTTATATAGACCTTAGTGGTCCCCTAATACTGTATCTGAAGTCTCTTTTATATAGACCTTAGTGGTCCCCTAATACTGTATCTGAAGTCTCTTTTATATAGACCTTAGTGGTCCCTAATACTGTATCTGAAGTCTCTTTTATATAGACCTCAGTGGTCCCTAATACTGTATCTGAAGTCTCTTTTATATAGACCTCAGTGGTCCCCTAATACTGTATCTGAAGTCTCTTTTATATAGACCTTAGTGGTCCCCTAATACTGTATCTGAAGTCTCTTTTATATAGACCTTAGTGGTCCCCTAATACTGTATCTGAAGTCTCTTTTATATAGACCTTAGTGGTCCCCTAATACTGTATCTGAAGTCTCTTTTATATAGACCTTAGTGGTCCCCTAATACTGTATCTGAAGTCTCTTTTATATAGACCTTAGTGGTCCCCTAATACTGTATCTGAAGTCTCTTTTATATAGACCTCAGTGGTCCCCTAATACTGTATCTGAAGTCTCTTTTATATAGACCTTAGTGGTCCCCTAATACTGTATCTGAAGTCTCTTTTATATAGACCTCAGTGGTCCCCTAATACTGTATCTGAAGTCTCTTTTATATAGACCTTAGTGGTCCCCTAATACTGTATCTGAAGTCTCTTTTATATAGACCTTAGTGGTCCCCTAATACTGTATCTGAAGTCTCTTTTATATAGACCTGAGTGGTCCCCTAACTGTACGTACACACCGCCGCCGACTCGAGCTGCAAAGAAGCTCTGGACGCCCTGTCGAGGACGCTTGTCAAAAAGTCCGAGGAAGCTGTTTGACGCTTTGGCCGCTCTGACGTGGGAGCGTTCTTCGATCATGTTCAACACACGATTGAAGAAAAAGCACAAGCAGCCACTGCACGGCCAATACACTGACACTAGAAACCTTTTATAAATTACATATATAAGGACATCATTTGTATTGTTTGTTGGTCACAGCGGTGTCTGTTAGCAGTTAGCCGCTGAACCGCAGCAGAATGCAGGCAGAGCGAGCAGCCGCCAGCTGTTGACCCGTGCAGGACTTCACCGTGAGCGGACTGTTTAGAGACCATGTGACGGCACGTTAACTGGTCCCTATACGCAAACAACGTCACATCATAAATGATAGGGGAACCCAGCAACGGCGATTATGAGATTTCCCTCCATTTTCATGGAACTAATGTCTTGGTAGGAACAAAAGTTTACATCGTATGTTTCTCCAGAATCAGCCAGCGAGAAGGACGTCTATATTCCGATTGGTTGCTGCCGTTTGCCAAAAAACAAAGCACAGTCGATATATGTTGCACGTCGCTTTTCTTTCTCTCTCGTGAAATTAAGCTGCCTTGAGGTCCAGGAAACATTGTGTTCTACAAACAATCTGACGAAAAACTGTTACTGTGAAATATAAAGTGTGGGGGGGTGTAGGGGGTAGGGGGTAAAGAATAGAACAGGACGTCGCGGCGATTGCTTTTATTTATTTAATTTTTTTTAAATCTGAACGCAGCTTCATGTGGTACAGAGTTCATTTAAGATGATGCTCTGACGTCCCGTTTCCCTGAAGGCAGCACAGAGCTGCGCCAAACAAAGCTGACAGAAGCACAGAAGAGAAGAAGAGTTATGATACTGGTCTCGTCCAGTCGCAGTGCTGTAAACTGGCAGCTTTTAACGTTACAGACTTTTTAGTAGTTTAAGTGTAAACATGTATTGTTATTGTGAATCTTTGGTTTAAATTAGCTTTCAAACAAACGCCCCCCCAAGGGCACCTCAACGCCCCCCATTCCAAAATATTGCTCCAACGCCCCCCCATCATCTTCTGAACGCCCCCTGCGTTCCCTGCTGCCCCGAAAGGTGGCAGCAGGGCTCCAGACTAACTTTTTTCATCAGGAGCATAGTGGCCCCCAACTGAAAATTTTAGGGGCACAACCAAAAGATTCTGTAGAAATGAAGTTGCCTTGCCTTACAACCTCAGCCTATCAGTCAGTCACCAGGGCATAGAAACCACTGCTGTGCCTGCTTTGCTCCGAGGAAGTGTAACATATCGGCGTTTCCGTGACTCACTGTGACTTCAACAAAACTGCAGAGCCGACGTAGTTTGCATCGTCTGCAGCTCTGCGTGTGTGTGTGTGTGTGTGTGTGTGTCAGAGCTCTGCTCTCCGTCAATTCTCAGAGAGGACAGGTAAGCTTGCGCTTACGCGCTCTCAGGTACCGAAATGTCAACGTTTAACGTGTAAAAAAAGGCGGCAAATTTACTGGTCGCACAGTCTCAAATTTTTGTCGCAAAATTACTGCCCTGCTGGCAGTAATTCTATCGTCTTAAATCAACAAGGTCATTATTGTGCTATACTGCCACCTACTGACACAGAATATTATTTAATTTATCTGCCAGTCATCATATTGAGGCACAGATGTGCAACAATGGAAAATTATTTGCAGTAACTCAATAAAAAGATTTGTTGGACCAATTAAGTAAAATCGGATGATTTCCCACGGAACACAGGACACTAGTGTGCCGCGGCACAGTGGTTGAAAATCACTGCACTGGGGGACCATAGGCAGGCTGGGGGAACTCACATTAATGTTAACAAACCTCATAAAGTGAAATTTTCATGCCATGGGACCTTTAAGTTGAGCACCAAAACGATGGGTTTAAACACTCTTGACAAACGCACACGTGTTTCCAGGGTGAAAGTATTTTTGTTTTTCCTGGAAAGCGAACTCCGCTCCCCATCTTATGACAAAATATGTGGAATACATACGAATTACAGTACATTACTTTCCATAGCTAGATATAGCCTACGCATGGTTTGCGTAACATTACAGCCTTATTAAAGACAACAGAACATTTCCTATCTTTCTCAGCTTTTTTGATGTGACGTTTTTCCCCCACTCTCTGTATGTTAAAGAGTAACTACGTTTTTTTTTTTTCAACCTGGACCCTGTGTTCCTATGTGTTTGTGTCTAAGTGACTGATGGGAACAACAATCTTTGACATTGGTCCAGTATTAAGTGAGATCGCAGCAGCGAAACAAGCTACAATGTAAGTTAATAGAGCAATTGTTTGTATTTATGTTCACAAAAGTGCTTGTTTTGCCACTGACAGACTCAGATTAATATTCTAAGTGTCTGACAAAATTATGGAAAGGATCCCTACAGAGATATGTTTTCTGGTGGGTTTAGCAAATGCAATTCTGCGGATGTTTTTATGTTTAAAAAAAGGGATCTTTCTCTTTAACAGAAAGGTCGACCTCCTTAGAAATCCTTTCCATAATGTTGTCAGACACTTATAATATTAATCTGAGTCTGTCAGTGGCAAAACAAGCACTTTTATGAAGGTAAATATAAGCTGCACAATCGTCCTATAAACTCACACTGTAGCTTGTTTCTCTGCTGCCGACAGCAGCGATCTCTCTTAATACTGGACTAATGTCAGAGATGGTTGTTCCCATCAGTCACTTAGACACAAACACATAGGAACATAGGTTTAAAAACAGGTAAAAAAAAAACGGTAGTTACCCTCTAAAGGCCTAAATACTTTCCTAAAGCTCTTTTTCAGACATGAAATAAATAACATTGATGTCTTCATCTATTTCTTAAATTGAATGGCTCAATGATTAATCCAGATCCGGATGTTCTTGCCGACGTGGAGGAGTGGAAAAAGAATCTGGCCAACTTCTCGGCTCAGACGGTGGGAAAGACTCTGGTCTTCCTGAACGGGACCACTGAGGAGTGTCGCTTTCGGGAGTGTAACCTGGGAAACCTGATCTGTGATGCCATGGTAGGTATTTAACCAGGAAACGGGAGTACATGATAACAAAATAGTTCAGAGTTAAGATGAGAAGAACGTACAGGATGTTGATGGATATCACAGACTGATATATATGTCAAAGTGTCGTCAGGATACTGTTTTGAAACCATTTTATTATTATTTTAGTTATTTACGGGGAATGTGAACGAAACCCTTATTTATGAAATAGAAATAAAAATTGGACCCGAGAACAACTTGAGGGTGAAGCTGCAGTGACTCTGGTACAATTCCTCAGATGGTAACATTTACGTTTAATATCGTCAGAATCAGAAAAACATGTATTGCCAGGTACATAGCACTCGCTCGATGGTGTTTTAATCCCCCAACATCGACTTCCAGGCGCCTAACCCTAACCCTAACCCTAACCATTGCCTAATCCTAGTGCCTTCCAGGCAGCGCTGCCTGGAAGTCGACGTTGGGGGCTTAAAACACCAAACAGCGTAACACGCACTAGGAATTTGCTTTGCTTGGGTGCATACATAGAAACATATTTAAATATTAATATGAAATAAAACAAATACAGAAACAAATACATACATACAAAGGCACAATTTACAGCCCCCACAATAATCCGGTATAATCCAATAATCTGGGGTTTTCCTACATTTCTGTATGTTTTTGTTGCATTTTTCTGAGCTTTTTCTTGCTTCTTTCTGAGTTTTTGTCTCCTTTTCAGACTTTTTTTTTGGCGCTTTTCTCAATACATGCCGACATGTCCCGGGATCATTTTTTGGGGCTTTTCTGCCTTTAATGGTGAGAGAGAGGGGGGAAGACCTGCAGGAAATCATCACAGGTCGGACTCGAACCCTGGACCTCTGTGTCGAGGCATAAACCTCTCAGTATATGTGCGCCTGCTCTACCCACTTAGCCAACCCGGCCACTTGATAGACTTATTGATCCCAAATTGGGAAATGTCAGTGCTACAGCCACACACAGCACACATACAGAATATATCCATCATCAACATAATAAATAGGATAGAATACAATTTATACCAAAGTTCAGGATATATGTATCTATGTTATACATATAAATCGTACATGATCAACTAAAAATAAAACCCATGTGTCACTGAGCATAGGAGTAATTTAGAGGGGGGGTGGTCGCCTTTTTTAAATAGTTTCTTTCAAAGTCTTTAGTGCTTTTTTGTCGCTTTTTCCCCACAACTGTAGCCTTTTGACATTTTTGTCTCTTTTTTTCCGAGTTCTTTTCGACCATTTTTCCGATGTTTTTGTCGCCCTAGATAGATAGTTAGAGATCTCCCCCCCATGTTGAACCCAAAGTTACGCCCTTGTCACCGAGACAATCTGCTTGTGATTTCCGTTCTTCAGATCGACAACAACGTCCGGTCGGCAGACGCTCTACGGTGGAACCACGTCAGCGCCTGCATCTTCAACGGAGGGGGCGTCCGCACGTCTGTGGACGAACGCACCCGAAACGGTAACGCAATCATTTCCATGGAAGCATTTAAAAAAAAAAAAAAAAAAAAAAAGGAGAAATATTTTATTAGGCAGAGCCAGAACATGCAAAGAAAATCATTCATTCATCCCTCCGTTTGGCTTCTCAACAACTACTGAAGAATTGAGCAAGAACGAAAGAACATCTGCATCAGGAGGATTTAGAAAAACATCTGCATGTGTTTATCTAGGCGGGTCAAAACGCACCGGGAACCTACGTTAATACGTGGGCCGGATCTCAATTTGCGAGGCCCTAGAGTGTGACGCCCGTGTTTTAAATCCTATCGACGTGTATTTTCATATTGCATATTTCCTCAGAGTGAAACTACGCCCAATCATTGACGTTTGGGTGTTTTCTTTGATAACCGTTTTTGTCAGAGGAACTTCCATAAAACGGTGTTGATGTGTTGTCGGTACAGGCTCGATCACCATGGAGGACCTGATCTCCATCTTACCTTTCGGGGGGACCTTCGACCTGGTGCAGCTGAAAGGCTCCACGCTGTTTAAAGCCTTCGAACACTCGGTGAGACGCTACGGCCAGAGCAGCGGAGAGTTCCTCCAAGTGTCCGGTAATTTTAACATCATTCCTATTTGTGTTTCTATATATATATATATATATATATATATACAGTACAGGCCAAAAGTTTGGACACACCTTCTCTTTCAATGTGTTTCCTTTTTATTTTCATGACTATTTACATTGTAGATTCTCACTGAAGACATCAAAACTATGAATGAACACATATGGAATTATGTACTTAACAAAAAAGTGTGAAATAACTGAAAACATGTCTTATATTTTAGATTCTTCAAAGTAGCCACCCTTTGCTTTTTTATTAATAAGAGAAAAAATTCCACTAATGAACCCTGACAAAGCCCACCTGTGAAGGTAAAACCATTTCAGGTGACTACCTCATGAAGCTCATTGAGAGAACACCAAGGGTTTGCAGAGTTATCAAAAAAAGCAAAGGGTGGCTACTTTGAAGAATCTAAAATATAAGACATGTTTTCAGTTATTTCACACTTTTTTGTTAAGTACATAATTCCATATGTGTTCATTCATAGTTTTGATGCCTTCGGTGAGAATCTACAATGTAAATAGTCACGAAAATAAAGAAACACATTGAATGAGAAGGTGTGTCCAAACTTTTGGCCTGTACTGTATATATAGAAGATGGACATTTTCTCCAGATTACATGTAAATCACATTCTCCCTATATCGACTTTGGGATCGAGCATCATGTACTTTTGGTGGTATCGGTACCGACAGCTAGATTTTTGGTACCGTGACACCCATCCCGCTCCATGGTGTAATTTAAACCCCAATGTCGACCTCCCCCGACAGGATTTCATGTTGAGTTTGACTTCTCCAAACCCGAGGGGCATCGGGTGAAGAGCCTCAGCATCCTCTGCACACAGTGTCGAGTTCCTCGCTACGAACCGGTCCAGGATGAGACGGTCTACGTCGTGGTGCTGCCGTCCTACCTCGTGACGGGCGGAGACGGATTCTCCATGATCCGAGACGAGAAGGTCAAACACGACAGCGGTGAGACGTTTGTTTCTGTCTCCTTGCGTGTTTTTTTTCGTGAACTCGTGTAGGTGCCGTTGTTGGATTTAAATCTAAAATGTGACCGATGACCGGTCCGGCCCTAAAAAGGCCAGACTTAATCTGACTCCAATTCTCTGGTCACTGAATAGTGTTTGTTTACTGGTAGATCAGAGAGATTAGACTCAGGATTCAGAATAAGACTCCAGGTTCGTCCAGTTAAAGTTAATAACAAGCTTTTGTGAATGATATTGCAAAATACAATAAACTTGTGCACAAGGATTTACTTCAAGACAAAATAGCCTATCACTAAAAACCTAGAAAACAGACAGAGATCCCCCAGCATCTGATGCCGGCTAACCCAGAACTTTTTATCCATTCTCTCTGCTCCATCCGTGGTGCTGTTATCAGCTGGATGTAGTCCAGATCTTCTGGCTCCAGTCGGCTAACGATATGTAACACACCGTATGAAAACATGACCCTGAGTTCTCTCATTCTCAGCTCAACAGAGACAAGTCGCTATTGTTGGGTCCGAACACCTGTATATTTTTAATCTCCTACAAACTAAGGAGTTTCTCCATGAGTCAGGTCATTTTCATACTCTGTGTCACAAATCACGCGCTTGCAAAACACTGACCATTGTTGTCTCACCCTGTTCATCTGGGAAAGGAATCCTTCTTTTGGTTCAAGTTTTAATCATCTTTTTTGAGCAACTGCTGCATCTTCAATTTTAATAATGTCTTATCCTTTCCCAAGTCCAGAATGCTTCCTCATGGCCCAGTAAAGAACAGGGAGAGAGAGAAATGTCAGGTCATGAAATCAGAGGCCTTACACTATACTCTTAACAAAACAATCCTACACCGTGCATCTGAACCTCACTTCCTTTTCCTTTTCCTTTTCCTTTTCCAGGGGATTTGGACATTTCGGTCGTGTCCAGCTACATCACGAAAAGGAAGGTAGTTTATACGCCTGTCGAAGGACGCATCAAGTTCTACAACTCGGCTTCTGGACGAAAGGCTCCGCTGGTTTTACTGGTTTTACTGGGACTGCTGTGGACTCTGTGTGGGGACATGTAGGGCTGACTTTACCCAGAAACACAAGAGGACGGAAAAAGGGTTTTAACCAAACTGCACGTGAACATGAAGAACTAACAAAGGACAATTCTTTTTATAAGAAAAGATAAAACCCCAACTCTGTGTTAGGGATGCACCGATCCGACTTTTCCAGTCCCGATAGCGATACCGATGCCTGGGCTTTGTGTATCTGTCGATACCCGATACCGATCCGATACCATTGTTGAATTAATAATAAACTGTTTACCTTCCTTATTTATTTGTACACTAAACTCTTCCAGCATGCGACACACGTGCAACAGAGGGAATGAAAACTAACAAAACTGGATCGGCCTCGTGGATCTGTTCATTTTTCCGATCCCAGATCCAGCAATTTTGTCAATATCTGGACCAATATCCGATCTCAATATCGGATCGGTGCACCCCTACTCCGTGTGGACAAGTTTGGCCAAAACAGCCGAAACCACAGCCAAGGCAACTTAACCCTCCAAGGTCTAAGGGCATTTTGACATATATTTTTTTGGGCTATAACTGATTCCTGTGTGTTTTATATCAAAATGTTCGGAACAAATTCAGCTTTCTGTATAGCGACGCCCAAATTTGTCCCAGAGCGATAATTTGGCGCTAAAGTGGAAGTATTTCTCATATCTCTTGTGAAAACATACCTACAGTCACTTGTTTTGGTGCTTGAAATGAGTGTACAAAAGTCTTGTGTTCACAAAAGTAGCATTATATATAAATATATCATGGTGGGTATTGTTGGATTTAAATCTAAAATGTGACCGATGACCGGTCCGGCCCTAAAAAGGCCAGACTTAATCTGACTCCAATTCTCTGGTCACTGAATAGTGTTTGTTTACTGGTAGATCAGAGAGATTAGACTCAGGATTCAAAATAAGACTCCAGATTCGTCCAGTTAAAGTTAATAACAAGCTTTAGTGAATGATATTGCAAAATACAATAAACTTGTGCACAAGGATTTACTTCAAGACAAAATAGCCTATCGCTAAAAACCTAGAAAACAGACAGAGATCCTCCAGCATCTGATGCCGGCTAACCCAGAACTTTCACTTTTTATCCATTCTCTCTGCTCCATCCGTGGTGCTGTTCTCAGCAGGATGTAGTCCCGATCTTCTGGCTCCAGTCGGCTAACGATATGTAACACACCGTATGAAAACATGACCCTGAGTTCTCTCATTCTCAGCTCAACAGAGACAAGTCGCTATTGTTGGGTCCGAACACCTGTATATTTTTAATCTCCTACAAACTAAGGAGTTCTCCATGAGTCAGGTCATTTTCATACTCTGTGTCACAAATCACGCGCTTGCAAAACACTGACCATTGTTGCCTCGTTCCCCCCCTGATCAGAGAAGAGCTTTTTTCTCAGGCAATAATCTCAGACTCCCTTTATGTTAAATCACAGTAAAACCAGATGGCCTCTCATAACCCTGGGAAACAAGGCAGCAAGGTCAGCATCATGATCTCTACAAACCTGTTACTCTTACTCTCACAAATATATTCTAACAATATACTGTCCTGTTTATAAATATATTGGCCTAAAAATAAATGGGCCGGAATCTGCCTTTGGGGGAGGGGGGCATATCCTAGTGGGGGGGTCTGGGTGTCCTCCCCCAGGGTTATTTTGAGTGTCAAAGACTTCATTTCCTGCATTCAGATAGACTTTTATGCACCAATGTACAGTGGAAATCCCTTTATTTAGCCTATGTGAAGAAGATAAACACAGATGACAATTCAAAATATGTCAAAGATATAATTGTTGCGTGTCATTGGGCATTTTTAAGAGGGGATATGGACATCCTGGAGCTTTCTTAGTGGGCACACTGCGTATACCTGCAGATCACGTAGACTACATCACTGGCTTGGACGCGCTGGTGCGTCTTTTGTTCTCCGAGGTTTAACGTAACAGCCGGGTTCCTGTAACGGCCACTAGGTGGCAGCCTCAAGAAAAACCGACTGTATCGAGATAAGCTGGAAAATCCTCAACTTTCTGTCCAGAAACGTGGAATAAAAACACTCTTTGTACAAGAAATGAAGGTCTCCGGTTTCTGCACTCTTTGTCCATATTTGTTTCTTTTGGCTCCAATATCTCCCCAGATATTAGCGAGGGTGGGGGTCTAGGGAGAAATATCTAGGGAGGTCCCGGGACATGTTTGCATGGATTGAAAAAAGCGACAAAAACATCGAAAAACATTGTTGAAAGCAACCTCGAAAAAAAGGGAACGTAACCTCGAAAAAACGACATGGTCAAAAGGCGAACAATGCCACTTCGTCCACACTTAAGCGTAATTTATGGTTCTGCGGAGGCTCCACATTTTCAACCATGCCCCTTAAAGGACAATTCCAGCGCAAAACAAACCTAAATTTGAACCTGTCTTATCTTACACATGCCAGACAGGAGGAGACAGCGAGGCCATCCCAGGCTACAGGACATTCTTATTCTAAACCCAATATATTTCTACAGGGTCAATAACAGATGTGTACCCACTCTGTCGTTCTCTGGGACATGTTTTCATGCTAATCGACGGACCGCTGATTAGCTTACAACGCTAGTATTCGGCGCACAGGGAAAGTAAAAACTAATCGCTATTTTATACCACTAAAAAGGCTCAAAATATCACCACACTTCCACGGTTTAATAAACTGTCTGTACACTTACAAAGTTGTCAATGCTTCGGTTCACATTAGGGACCGTCATTATGCTACCGTGGAAGTGTGGTGATATTTTGAGCCTTTTTAGTGATTTATTTTTACTTTCCCTGTGCACCAAATACTAGCGTTGTAAGCTAATCAGCTGTCCGCGCTAGCTTCTTTCAAGCTACAAACACATTCGCTTAGCATGAAAACGGTCGACTCGGTACACATCTGTTATTATCCCCTAGGTTTGTTTTGCGCCGGAATTGTCTTTTTTAATTGCTATTTTTGGGACCCCAGACAAGGCAGTTTGACTAAATTTGGCACAGAAAGAGATTCTTAGTTTCATCTCTGATTCTAATCTAATCTTTACTAGCCAGATGTCAACTTCTTTTACAGCGGAAGTCTCCAAACCCTCCTTCAGTTTCCCAGCGGCTCAGAGATGTTACGTTTTTCTGGAAACTTGAGAAAATGTAGGTAAACAATGAGAGGAAACACTGACAAGTTTTTGAATATATGGCAGCCTTTTCTATCATATTTCACAGACTTGCGAGTCTTAGCAGACTAAGTTCAGTTATATTTTTGTACGTATGCATATGACTTTGCCTTTTATGTCTGATTTGTTGTGCTCTGTCGTTTTAAAATTTAAACTGTACGACATTTCAAAACTTGATTCTTTTTTTTTTTTATTAAAGGTGACAATGTTGGAAAAAGCAACAAAACTCCAGGGGCCTCATTTATAAGTTGCTAATTACGCCTATATGTACTGAACGTCATCTCAGACAGAAGCAGTGCTCAGCAGACTCTTGTGTCTGCTCCCCCCAGCGTGGTTTAACCGGAGTTCTCCGAGCTGAGAGAACAAGGTGTCCTCTGTGTGAAGGATTTCCTTGAACCACACTGGCTGCCTGTTAATGCTGGGCTAGTCCTTATTAGTCCGTTCACTGAGTGTAAACACAGCTGGCACCGGTCTGCACCGACGTGAGCTGCCAAGATGCTTGAAAACTAGCACGTTAGGACTCCGTGGAAACACTTCTCCTTCTGCTTCTTTAGTTCCGAGAAGAGATGACGACACAGAGCTGGAAACAGCCCGGGTCACGTACAGGACACTGTCGGCTTCTCATCGTTTTCTATTCCGTTGTTCAGTGAGAAGAGCTTCCCAGTTTAACCCCAGTCTTGTCCTGAGATGAAACCAGTTGGATGCCTCACTCAAACAAAGGTTGACAGGGACTCCCCCCTCCAGGGATGGGAGGAGGAATTAAACTAACATGTTACCATTTTTGAAACCAAATCTAGCATCAGGAGTTCTCAAGGTTCTGATGACTGAGGACTATTTTAGGAGGCAAGGGTACGATTGAAGGCCGCACAGGAGAAGTGGTCACAATGCAACTTTTTTATGACTTTTAAATTACATACTATACTATGAGTGTGTTTTAAAACGTTTTCTTTTAACTTGTCTTTTTGGATATACTATACTACTGAGTATTTTATGTATTTTTTTGACATACTACACTATGACTTTGATCGACATACTATACTTCAATGAGGAGAGACATTAAGAGTGAAATAGGTTTATTGAACATGGTGCATGAGATGATGTTTCTATGAGTCATTCTTTTTATAGTCTCCCTGAATGAACTCATGCGGTTTCAATATGACATACTACACTGACTTTTATGACAAAATAATTCCCAGGATCACACGGAGGTTCTCTCTGAGTTTATATTCTTACATTATACAGAAACCCACACAAGCATTTGTCTTTTTGTAACACATGAAATTTAAGAAACAATTTTCAAAACAGTTCATCTGATAGTGAACTTTGCTGAGCCTGAAGTTTTTTTTGATGTTTTTTTATCACCTTTTTCAGCGTTTTCCAACATTTGTCCCTTTTTTTCAACATTCTTTTGTCAGATTTCTGATATAGAAAGTTTTTGTAAACGTGTCAAATTTGACCCGAGGACAAAAGGAGGGTTCATAACTTTCCGTAATGTGCAAATATTGTCATTGGTAGTGAAAGAAAAGACAACAGACAGCGTTCACTGCGGTGACGTCAATAAATATATATCTTTTAATTAGTTTATCTATATACATTTGGAATGTAAAGATGATCCCAGAGGATTTTCCATAAGCCAGGATGTGGATACAGTGTTGGTTATCTGCTTCACATGGCAACTGCTTCCTTTGCTCCCTGCAGAGGAGGAAACGGCCACAGCAGCGTTAGGAGAGGCATTCAGAGATTAGAGAGCAGAGAGAGACAGACAGACAGACAGACAGACAGACCCTTTTTCAGAATAAAAATAACTATTCAAATCCTCTCCAATGTGAGGACCAATGACCAACAAACAACCGTTGAACAAGCAGAACATAAACTTGAATTAACATAATTATTATTTTTGGGGCATTTCAGCCTTTGATAGCCAGGACAGCTTACGTATGACAGTGAAGAGACAGAGAGAGGGGGAAGACATGCAGGTCAGATTCAAACCCTGGCGCTCTGCGTCGAGGAATAAACCTCTTCATACTCTACCGACTGAGCTACCCGGGCGCCTAATTGAAATAGTATTTTTTAACCAGTTTTTTTTTTTTTTTAAATTGGGGTTTAATTTACTCAAGGATAATATACAGTATTATATATAAATATATATATATATATATTTTTTTTTTTTTTTTTTGTTATTCAAATTGTCAGAAGTAACAGGAAAATGCATAGATTTCTATTGCATAAAGCCTTTACTGTATGCAGACCCATCATGCTGTAAACAGTAAGCACCTACAGTCACACAGCCCCTCCCTTCATATTCAGAGACCTACTGAATACATTCATATTCATCTGTTGTGGCTGCATACTAAGAGCCATCTGTGCAGACCTCAAACTAACACCACCACCTGACCTACATTTAAATATGCAGGAGCAAAAAAGGCCATCTGAAGAACCTGTTTTTAACCATGTTTGCACAAAGGCTATATCCAAACACCACTTCTTGTCCTTCTGATTGTTTTGCGATCACGGAAGGCTTATATCATGTGGACGCGCCAGCAGTGTTGCTGTCATTGCTTAGAATTCCTCGGGGGGGGGGACAGAAAGTACGCACTATAGCTTTAAGCTACAGTACAGGCCAAAAGTTTGGACACACCTTCTCATTCAATATATTTCTTTATTTTCATGACTTTTTCATCACTGAAGGCATCAAAACTATGAATGAACACATATGGAATTATGTACTTAACAAAAAAGTGTGAAATAACTGAAAACATGTCTTATATTTTAGATTCCTCAAAGTAGCTTTTTTGATAACTCTGCAAACCCTTGGTGTTCTCTCAATGAGCTTCATGAGGTAGTCACCTGAAATGGTTTTACCTTCACAGGTGTGCTTTGTCAGGGTTAATTAGTGGAATTTTTTCCCTTATTAATAAAAAAAGCAAAGGGTGGCTACTTTGAAGAATCTAAAATATAAGACATGTTTTCAGTTATTTCACACTTTTTTGTTAAGTACATAATTCCACATGTGTTCATTCATAGTTTTGATGCCTTCAGTGAGAATCTACAATGTAAATAGTCATGAAAATAAAAAGGAAACACATTGAATGAGAAGGTGTGTCCAAACTTTTGGCCTGTAATGTATATTTAGGTTGAGTACTCGGTTTATTGGACGAATTTAGGAACCATTACATGAAATTCATTACCGGTAGCCTACGGTACCTTTTTTCCAGCTTTGTGTAGAAAAAGGACAGCAGTGTTTTTGTCTATATTTTCCGTGTATATTCAACGTCACTAGCAATTTATCGATCAATAGAAAATCTATTTCAAAATAGAAAACCTTACACTTCATAAGGTTTGGACTTATAACACGATGTGTGAGCCGGGTCCGGATGCAGACCTGGGTCGGTACTTTTGAGAAGCGCTGATATAAACTGTCCCTTGCATGGAGGAACTGATGCTCACATTATGAATCTTATGGTTGTTATTGTAGTCCTCTCCTGCCCCCACTGTTTCCTCTATATTTCTACCGCCACGGTATCAGAAATAGGGCCAAAGCATAATCTACAGTAGTCGCGGCTGCCTTTTAAATGATCCTGTCTGATGGGGGTTGTTGTTGTTCAGACAGACCTGCCCCCCACTGCTAAAAAAAAAATAAATAAAAAATCCTAAAGGAAACACTGTGTTTACAAATCCACGGGACTCCTTCCCAAACATCATTTGACTTGTGTCTGTTCCTGTATAATCTCTTAACATTCTCCTCTGTCACTTGTTTACCTTGGTGAGTTCAGGGAACAGCTCCTGCACGGCGATGTCCAGCAGGACGTACGTCATCTGAGGAGACACAACGGCAGAGACCAGCTTCACACAGCTTCACCGAGCTCACACGCACTGCAGCCACTGGCCCAATGGAACTAAGTACATGTACTCCACTACTGTACTCAACTCAAAATGTTGGAGCTGCTTGAACTGTACTTGAGTATTTTTCTTTTCATGCCACTTTCTACTTCTACTCCGCTACATTTCAGAGAGAAATATTGGACTTTTTACTCGGCTACATTCATCTGTAACAGCTTTAGTTACTAGTTACTTTAGTTACTCCGCTACATTCATCTGTTACAGCTTTAGTTACTAGTTACTTTAGTTACTCCGCTACATTCATCTGTTACAGCTTTAGTTACTAGTTACTTTAGTTACTCCGCTACATTCATCTGTTACAGCTTTAGTTACTAGTTACTTTAGTTACTCCGCTACATTCATCTGTTACAGCTTTAGTTACTAGTTACTTCGCTACATTCATCTGTTACAACTTTAGTTACTAGTTACTTTAGTTACTCCACTACATTCATCTGTTACAGCTTTAGTTACTAGTTACTTCGCTACATTCATCTGTTACAACTTTAGTTACTAGTTACTTTAGTTACTCCACTACATTCATCGGTTACAGCTTTAGTTACTAGTTACTTTAGTTACTCCACTACATTCATCGGTTACAGCTTTAGTTACTAGTTTCTTTAGTTACTCCACTACATTCATCTGTTACAGCTTTAGATACTAGTTACTTTAGTTACTCCACTACATTCATCGGTTACAGCTTTAGTTACTAGTTTCTTTAGTTACTCCACTACATTCATCTGTTACAGCTTTAGTTACTAGTTACTTTAGTTACTCCACTACATTCATCGGTTACAGCTTTAGTTACTAGTTTCTTTAGTTACTCCACTACATTCATCTGTTACAGCTTTAGTTACTAGTTACTTTACACATTAAGATTACTGCACACAAAACACATGTAGTTTATAAAATCTGATGTTTGATTCTAAAGTAAACTAGCCGACAATATAACGACCTACAAGTCCAGCTGAGATGATTAGACCATTAAACACATAACTGGTTGGATCTGAAGTCTCTTTTATATAGACCTTAGTGGTCCCCTAATACTGTATCTGAAGTCTCTTTTATATAGACCTTAGTGGTCCCCTAATACTGTATCTGAAGTCTCTTTTATATAGACCTTAGTGGTCCCCTAATACTGTATCTGAAGTCTCCTTTATATAGATCTTAGTGGTCCCCTAATACTGTATCTGAAGTCTCTTTTATATAGACCTTAGTGGTCCCCTAATACTGTATCTGAAGTCTCTTTTATATAGACCTTAATGGTCCCCTAATACTGTATCTGAAGTCTCTTTTATATAGACCTTAGTGGTCCCCTAATACTGTATCTGGAGTCTCTTTTATATAGACCTTAGTGGTCCCCTAATACTGTATCTGAAGTCTCTTTTATATAGACCTTAGTGGTCCCCTAATACTGTATCTGAAGTCTCTTTTTATATAGACCTTAGTGGTCCCCTAATACTGTATCTGAAGTCTCTTTTATATAGACCTTAGTGGTCCCCTAATACTGTATCTGAAGTCTCTTTTATATAGACCTTAGTGGTCCCCTAATACTGTATCTGAAGTCTCTTTTATATAGACCTTAGTGGTCCCCTAATACTGTATCTGAAGTCTCTTTTATATAGGCCTTAGTGGTCCTCTAATACTGTATCTGAAGTCTCTTTTATATAGACCTAGTGGTCCCCTAATACTGTATCTGAAGTCTCTTTTATATAGACCTTAGTGGTCCCCTAATACTGTATCTGAAGTCTCTTTTATATAGGCCTTAGTGGTCCTCTAATACTGTATCTGAAGTCTCTTTTATATAGTCCTTAGTGGTCCCCTAATACTGTATCTGAAGTCTTTTGACCAACTGCCACTTTGCTCATTTGAAAGCCATGATGTCTCTCTCTCTCTCTCATGGGTGGGCCAAATTCTCTGGGCGGGCAAAGCAGAGAAAGGGGAGGTAACCTTGCTCCTTATGACCTCATAAGGAGAAGATTCCTGATTGGTCCATCTGAGCTTTCATTTTCTCAAAGGCAGAGCAGGATACCCAGGGCTCGGTTTACACCTATCACCATTTCTAGCCACTGGGGGACCAGAGGCAGGCTGGGGGGAACTCATATTAATGTTAAAAAACCTCATAAAGTGACATTTTCATGCCATGGGACCTTTAAACCTACATTTTCCTGATGATACTTAAAGACTTTTATTAAAGTAATATTTTCAATGCAGGACTTTAACTTGTATCAGAGTATTTTGACAGTTTGGTATTAGTAATTTTACTGAAGTAAAGGATCTAAATACTTCTCCCTAACTGCTGTCTGCAGGCCTGTTGTCCGTTTTGTCCCCCTGTAAATGTCCTAAGTTGTTCCGTTTACCTGTTTGTTGAGGACAGGCTGCTGGAAACCTTCAAAGAGGAGTCGGATGCCTTCGTATTTCCTCTCCTGGCCGATGCACTTCACCACAAAGTCTGAAACCAAACACGCACACTTTAAAATCTACTGAACCACATGATGCAACTCATCTGTGCTCGGACCGGTCTAAAGTCTTGACGGAGCATGCTTGGTTGTAGATCCAGCACATTCCTGAGTACAGTAATAAGGAGCGGTGTTAATCCCATCTCAGATATGCCTAGTCTCGCATTGCCACACCTTCCTCCACAGCGCTGCGGGGGAAGGTCTGGCTAGTCCACACAGCATTCTGGGATGAGAGCAAAACGTGCTCTGGTTTATTGGCATTTCTTTAAACCAGTGTTTCTCAAATGGGGGTCCGTGTCCCCCTAGGGGTACTCTGGAGGACTGCAGGATGGTACGTGACATTTTTTGCAAAATGGTTTTCAGTTACAAGGCTGTAGTTAGTTCTGTCTTTTTTCCTCCAAGTTTGTCGCTTATTTGAATTTTTTGTCACTTGTTGCCCTAGTGCTGCCTTCCTTCTTTCTACTGTCTTTTTCCAGGTTTTCTTAAAGTTTTTGTCTCCTTTCTTCATCGGCATTTAAACGTTTTCCAAGTCCAAGGCTGTATTTTTCCTCTTTATATATATTTTTTCTACCAAAAATTATTCGCGCTGGTTAGGGGGTACATGGCTTAAAATAACTGTTCAAATGGGGAACATTATTGAAAAAAGCTTGAGCACCATTGCTTTAAACCAATCACAATCGTCTTGGGCGGGGCTAAGCTCCGGACGAAGCCACGGTGCCTCTGCTAAATAGTCTCAGGAAGGAACTTGTTTTGGTGGAACATGTGTACGTTCAAAAGTAGTTTTAGTCGTGCAACAGAAAACTCAGATTGGACAGATAGTCTAGCTAGCTGTCTGGATTTACCCTGCAGAGATCTGAGGAGCAGTTAACCATAGTCCTCACAAATCCACCGGAGGTTAGAACGCCAACACAAAAGGAAGAGGAAGGGAACGGACATCCGGTGGCATTTCCGGCGGCACCTGAATAATCCCGGTGGTGGAACATGGTGGATATAGACTAAGATACGGCTAACGTAAAGTAATATTTCAGTGCAGAAGTCTCAGCAGATATAAACAAACTAAAATGGTTACATACGTTGACGTCTGTTACTTCCAAGTTTCAACTTATTTTGAAGGAACAAACTCATCTGTAGAGATGCACCGAATCCAGACTTTTGGGATTCGGCCGAATACCGAATCCACTGGTTGAGATTGTGCTGACTCCTCCTCCCATCCTCAGTCCATGAACACAGTAAACACATGAATGAAGTAAACAGGGACTGTCCTTCCTTTGCCGTACCTGAAGTTGCTGCATTTTGGCTGCTGTCTGTATATCATCATCTAGTGACCATCTAGTCACTTTCTGGGTGAATAGTAGTTCTGTCTAAGTATTCTATGAAGGGCTGCCAGGTTTTGTGGAAAGCATTACCAGAACCCCCAAGTGAGAATCTAACCTTTTCAAGATTGATATGAGTTAGGACCTCCCTAAGCCAGCTATTGTGTGAAGAGGGGAGAACATGTTTCCACTTAAACAAGATAAGGCGTCTGGCCAGTACCCAACGCTTTGTCATAGGAAGATTGGGTATTGTAAGAGGGGGGGGAACCAGACAGGGCCGTGCAGGGCTCAGGACTACGATCCATACCGAACCAAATGTTGTAACAGCGGCCATGTTGTGTATAGTTTAGGGTCCTCGCCACCACCAGACCAATCAGCATTGAACAGACTGAACATGTAGCTGGACTTGAATGGCCTTCTTTTGACTGAAAGTGCTGCCAAACAACAACTTTTTCTGTTCACCAGATCCATGTCCACTTTCTCACAGCCTACTGCATTGAACGCTCCACCTAAGTAAACAACTTCCCGTAATCAACAGCGCCGTCACTACGGCGACCAGCGTAGAATCCAAAGCCGAATCCTGGGTTCGGTGCAGCCCTGCTCATATGATAACAGAAAGCAGAAGTGTATTTCTGTCATGACACGTAGTGAAACTTTGGCTCTGAATGAATTCAGTTCTCAGAAAGTTGGAATCTGCAGACCAGACCAGATCTGAAGTGGAGTTCTGGGGAAGTGAGACTCTGGGGAAGTGAGAGTAAGACTCTCTTATCTCTCTGTTTATTGCTGCTTCCCTTTTCATTAAAACAACACTAAGTCAGCGCTTATAAAGCATAAGTCTGCTAATATTCTACATTTTCTTAATGTAAATAAATCCCATAAAAAGACTAAAACCCAACGACGTGCTACGACCGGAACATTCTTCTTTCCATATTTTATATTTCATACTTCTATGGATATCGGCGGTCTGTGTGACTTGAGGACCAACCTGGTAAATACTTAATCATCTCATCAAACGTCTGCTTGGCTCGGAGTTGTTTGTCCTGAGCGGTTCGCTCCTCGCTGCTCTCGCAGAACACGGCGTCTGCGGGAAGAAATGACAACACAGAGCACTGATAGTGGGTAGTTATTGCTTATGCATATGCTTTTATGGTGATAGTTGTTATTCTACATGGCATGGGCAGGGCTCGAGCTTAAGGACCTCCCTTAAGGACCTCTTTGCTCTTTATTTATTTATTTTATTTTATTTCTATCTTTATTTTTAATTTAATACATACGGTGTACATATACTTATATTGTTTATACCTATACTTATATTGTTTATTACATTTAGAGAATGTGTGATGTGCACCAACAACACCAAAACAAATTCCTTGTATGTGTTAAAAAACGTACTTGGCAATAAAAACCCTTTCTGATTCTGATTCTAAGAAGAATGGTCATGGACGATGAAAAAAAGCAATTTGTTGTATTTAAGCAGAATACTGAAAGCAGCAGAACTGAGTACACTTTGAGTACACGGTTTATGTATCACAAGTAATATCGTTATTGCAATATTCAACAATTCAACATATTTCCCTCATATCATGCAGCCCTACTGCAGATACTCAAACCAGCCCATATAGATGCTGCTACTGAGCCAGGAATTTTACTTTTTCACGTTCTGCTTTTTGTTTTTCAAACTCCACTGACCACTTAAACATGTTTTAAGTCCTGCTAACTTTGAGTGTTAGTGTAGACGTAGTCTAGAAGAGGAAACACAGACCTCGGAGCTGTGTGATGAGGGAAACCATATGGTGCTCCTGGAGAATGTGCTCCAGTTTGGACTGCATGTACTGATCCATGTAGGCTTCAAACGTGTTCTTAAACAGGATCCTGCCAGCAGCCAGACAGTGGTGCAGCCAGTCGGCCGTGTGGAACACCACCTGACCTGTGGGTCAAAAACAAAAACACTGAGATAGACTGAAGAGGATGCTCCAATACACACAGGACAAATAACTGAAAAAATAAGCTGTGTCAGAAGCAACAGGTTCCCATAAACAAGCTGTAATTCCTCATGTACAACTTTTATTGAACAGTACTCTCCTCCCCTCCAAGACAGCAGCTCAGCTTTGTGAGGGTCACTTACCAACGTACATCATGTAGTCATACATGCCGTCTACAGAAACCATTTCCATGAAGCGGTTGTGGTTTTGTTTCCGCTCCAAACTCTCCGACAGGTTGGCGTTATTCTTGAACAGGTCGCTGAAGAGCTGCAGGTTAAAGTGAAATGATGACACAACACTGAACGGGACAATCTGTGGAGTTAACAGGGTCGCAGTCTTCACATTCTCACGTTTATAACGAACAAAATCAGCATTAATCTGTGGCACGAATGCCTGGGATCATTTTGGTATTCCATGTTTTAAACACCTTATAAAATTCTAATTCCGTTCTCAGCTCAACGCTTTAAAATTTCTTGAAATATTTAACACTTTGCTTCGGCATAAATATGCCACTTTTAAAGCTTGTTCACCTGTTATTCCAATTATTATTTTACAAGCAATGTAGGGCTATTTGTTTGAACGGCGCAGTGCTCACTCAACAGACATGAAAAACGCTACATTACATCACTTCTAGCAGACTTCACGGTGAACAAAGACGGCAAAAAAGCCTCACTGATCTGTTTAAATTTGCATTTTTCTCTGGTCTGAATCCGTCAGCGCTGTGGAGATAGGTCTGGCCATGAGAGACTACCAGCAGGCTGAGGCCGGCTGCACACTGGCTGCGTGGCGTGACCGCGCCGTTTCTGTTACGTGTCAGTTGCGTGGTGGCTGCGTGGCGTTTTCTATGTCTTGCACACCAGAAACGTGTCTGACGCAGCGCTGCTGCTAGCCTTGCCTGTACAAAAATAGGCATCGGTCCTATTTCTAGCATGCACACGCTAACGCCACGCAGCCAGTGTGCAGGAGCCCTAACGTTACAGACAATATTATCTTCGCTTCACCAGTACAACTGACTTCAAGCAGTTCAACTGACTTCGAGCAGTTCAACTGACGTGAACTAACCACACACAGTTGTGGTTAGCGGTGTGTTGCTGCAGTTAACGGCTGAATGAATATAAAAGGAAACACAATGGATGTTTGGCCTTGTTTTTGGCCTGGCAGGATTCCCGTCTGTAGAGTTATAGCACTGCCTCATTTAACAGTCCCCATGGAGAGGAAAAAACATTAAGGCAAATTATACAGGCTGACACTCCCTTTTCCTCCCTGAAATTCCTTTTCCTCTCAAACCTGATAAACTTTCTCTGCAGACTGACAGGAAAGCTCCATGCAGATCACTTTTGATAAAGTTAATGTGTTGACCACGTGAAGGTTAAAGTGAAAAACCATCACTTTAATGTGCCGGAGAGCATCACAGTAAACACCCTGTTCTTATGTGAGCAGGAGAGAGAGAGATGTTTAGTTTCTGTTTCACCTTCTTGTTGTTCTCAGCAGAGGGGCTGAGGATGGTCAGCTCCGGTTGGCTGGGTTTGGGTTTGGGCGACTCGCAGGAGTTGAAGAAGGACTGGATGAAAGGATCCAGGTTCTGTCCTTTCTGGAAAACACAATGTTTGGGATCAATCAGTGTCAGTGTTGTAATGTAATAAAGTACAAACTACAGTTTTTTTCAACCCTGT
Organism: Perca flavescens; assembly: GCF_004354835.1. Lineage (NCBI taxonomy): Eukaryota > Metazoa > Chordata > Actinopteri > Perciformes > Percidae > Perca > Perca flavescens. The sequence goes on from NC_041348.1 coordinate 30,686,142, forward strand.
GTTCCTATGTTTTTGGGTCTAAGTGACTGATGGGAACAACAATCTTTGACATTGGTCCAGTATTAAGCGAGATCGCTGCAGTCAACAGCGGAGAATCAAGCTACAATGTAAGCTAATATGGTTATTGTCCAGCTTGTATTGACGTTCACAAAAGTGCTCGTTTTGCCGCTGACAGACTCAGATTAATATTCTAAGTGTCTGACAACATTATGAAAAGGATTTCTAAAGGAGGTCGACCTTTCTGTTAAAGAGTAAGATCCTTTTTTTAAACATAAAAACATCCGCGAAATTGCGTTCACTAAACCCACCAGACTCCATGTAAATAAACAAACAGTCATTTTAGCATTGTAAAATACACTTCATTCAAAGTCGACAGAAACAACATAAAACTATGAAAAGACGTTTTGGGTCGTCTTTCCACTTTTCCAACCATCACTACTCTAGTTTTGGTTGAAATAAACACATAGTTTACTGATTTACATGTGACAATATGTTGGCTCTATACACGCTAAAAGTATTGTTTTTTTTAAATGGAGTCTGGTGGGTTTAGAGCTAGCGACTTCAGAGCCGTTTCTGGTTAAACAGAAAGGTCTTAAAGAGGTTTTTAAGGTCTATCTCTGAAGCCATAGTGGGTCAGTTTCACACAAAATAATGTATGGGGAAAAAAACAAAAGTTATTCTCTAATTTCATTGTTTTAAATGGAATCAGAGGAGTTAATTTGATTGGCTATGGCTGATATTAGCTAATACCTTAAAGGAATAGTTCCACCGTTTGGTCTTTTTTATTGCGTGTTAGATGATTGATTCCATACTCATGTTTAAACATAAAACTACAGCAGACAGCTTATTAGCTTAGCTTAGGTGTACATGGACATAAGGACAAATACCTACATTATTCATCATCATTAGAGCAGCATTTCAACTCACCTCTTTTATCAGCTTTCCTGGTACAGACTTGAAAATCTTTCCTGTGAAACAAACACAAATGGACTCAACATTAAATACGAGTTGAGAGGAGTCTGTAACCCAATCCATCCAATGTCTCAATCCACACAAAGTCAAATCAAACCTCTCTTTCTCAGCTCGGCGTAGCCTAAAGTTTTAGAAAAAGTGGAATTATTCATGTTAATTTCATACCCAGGTTGACATCGGGCAGCATCCTGTCCAGGAACTGAGACTCCATGCTGTGAGGAGACAGGAAGTCTGCCAGCAGCTGACTGTTCTTGAGCTCTGGATGCTGCAGCAGTCTCTGTACACACACACACACACACACACACACACACACACACACACACACACACACACACACACACACACACACACACACACACACACACACACACACACACACACACACACACACACACCTTAGTATATTTACAGTTTAGATATTTACCGGCTGGTATTCTCCCAAACACAAACTTGACTTTCTGCCAGGCCAAGCTTGAACATAAAAACAATCTCTGTATCTCGTACATACAGTACATTATGTACTTAACAAAAAAAGTGTATATTAATAAGGGAAATAATTCCACTAATTAACCCTGACAAGGCACACCTGTGAAGGTAAAACCATTTCAGTGACTACCTCATGAAGCTCATTGAGAGAACACCAAGGGTTTGCAGAGTTATCAAAAAAAGCAAAGTGTGGCTACTTTGAAGAATCTAAAATATAAGACATGTTTTCAGTTATTTCACACGTTTTTGTTAAGTACATAATTCCATATGTGTTCATTCATAGTTTTGATGCCTTCAGTGAGAATCTACAATGTAAATAGTCATGAAAATAAAAAGGAAACGCATTGAATGAGAAGGTGTCCAAACTTTTGGCCTGTACTGTAACAGATCTACAGAATATATGTAATGTTTCTCGCAGAAATAAGATTCTACTGATCATTAATTTGGTATTTTTTTCCTTGATATTTGTGCTTCTGCCTGTAAGTAATGACGCTACGTAGTAACATGGGTTCTCTTTTTGTCCGTTTTAAGTGGGTTTATGTCGTTATTTCCTACTTTGTGGTGCTGAACCTTACAGACAAAGTTAACACTGTTAAAAGATGGCACGGATGTAAAGATTTGTGCAACTATTTAATTCCTCTCACACACAAAACAGGTGCTCAGCACCAAAGACAACTGCAAAACATGAGCTACTACAGTCATTCTTAATGATATCAAGTTTTCATACCTGTAAATATTCCTCAAATTCTTCCCTTTTGGATGTGAGGAACTCATGATTCTTTGGTCCAATAATTCTTTTGGATGGAAGCTGAGCATCTGCAAATGTGCCTGGAGAAAAAGATGAATTCATGTAGCTCATTATAGAGAATATATAAAGAAACAGGAACAGATTCATAACAAGTTAATTTTCTCATCAGAAACATGACAAATTGTTAAATTAAGTCTTTAAGCTTTACCGTGGAACTCCGTGAGTTTAGATTCGAGAACGTAGAACTCCAGATATCTTCTGTAAACCGACCACTTTTCAGTTTCATGACCCACTGCAAGACAAAGAAGAAAACACGACAGAACAACATTAACATTACAAAACATGTGTAGAGGATAGTTGAGGGTAGAATTGAGGTCTAAGAAAAGTGTCGGGAATGCACCGAATCCAGATTTTTGGGGTTGGGCCGAATACCGAATCCACTGGTTAAGATTCTGCTGAATCCAAAACCGAAAACCGAATCATCCTCCAGTTTGATTTAGTTGATTGATTAACCCTCGTGTTGTCCTCGAGTCAAATTTGAAATATAAGTTTCTTTCAACCAAATTTCCCCAAAAATAACACGCAACACTAAAATTAATATGGAAGATCACTACTTTCATGGTCTAGCCGGGTCAAAATCTGTGATAATACATAATCGTATGTTCCTTTAATCTTAACTAATAGTCAAAATAAAAAATAAAAGGCATCATTTCATGTCTGTTGGCTTGTGAGCTGGAAAAACCAAACTCTAGTCAGGCCAATCACATCGTGTATAGAGTCGGTGGGCGGGGCTTAACATAATGACGGCAGAGTTGCGACGGTTCCACGTGAATTCCCTGCTACTTGAAAACAACGAAGATGGCTGCTGCTGCTGGCGAACAGCTGTCTTTCGAATCAGCTTTAGCCGCGACTCTGGAAGACTTGGAGTTAAGCACTGAAGTCATTCTTAAAAAAAGGAAGATGTGTTCGGAGTTTTTCAGACCGGATAGCCTACGGCAAAAGTTGAATCTATCAACTAGCGTTGCTCTGGTTGGCTATGAGTGCAGAGGGAATTTGAAAGACAACCGTTTATCCCGCCCCTCAGATTGAGCCCTGCCAATGGTGAGTTCCCAGACCCAACATCTGGATGTGGGTCTGGCTTGTCAGGCTATGGGAAGACAATACAAGGCTTACAATGTACAACACTAAAAACATTATTATTAATTGTAAAAAACACAATTAAAAGCACTATGTGCCCGCAGCTCCGCAAACTGAGAAACTTCTTTGTGTTGGTGTGAAGTGTGCGCTTTGTCTTCAGTGTGAAATCAAGTCGGAGAGGTTTCTGAGAGAGTAAATGAAGGCTGGAGTTAGAAGCTCATATCACATCACCAGAGTAGTCCTGTGGCTCACCTTCCTTCCTGTCGTTGCGCTCCACGTCGATGCAGAAGACGGGGATCCTCTCCCTCTTGACCTCGTCGTCGTAGATGTCGATGTAGGGGATGGTGATGCTCCAGGCCGACAGGTTGCGCAGGGCGCCCGGCGTGCTGGCCGGCTCGGCGGGGGAGTCGTCCTCCATCACGACGGTCGCCTCCTCCACCTGCAGGGAGACACACATAACAACACCTGTTGAGCTAGTGTTAAAGTGCCCATATTATGAAAAAAACACTTTTTCTGGGATTTGGGGTGTTCTTTTGTGTCTCTGGTGCTTCCACACACATACAAACTTTGAAATAAATCCATCCATGCTGTTTTGAGTGAGATACGGTTTCTGAATGTGTCCTGCCTTCAGTCTCCTGGTGAGCTGTTCAAAATCGGCTCGGACTGTGATGTCACACGAAATGAGCTGGCTAACCACAACCGTTATCTCGTAGCGTTAGCGTGCTAACGCTAGCATGCTTAGTCGTTCTCAATAGCAAAGCACTGCTACAACACACACAAGTTCACCATAATCTACAAAAGAACTACTTACATGTGCTCCCTGGTTTAGAAGAAGTCTCCCAGCTAATCCTGCCTTTTACTTTCTCTAGAGTTAGCTAGCTGACATGCTCTACATCTGAGCTACTGCGCATGTGCAGTGCAATCAAAGATAGTACAGAAGAAGAAGATGAAAAGAGGTCTCACTCTGTAGCTAAAACAGAAACCAGGTGAAAAGAGGATCTGCAGCAGTGAGAGAGAGCTACAGCAGTACAACAAAAATATGGTGTTTTTTGAAAATTAAACCATGTAAACCTATTGTGGTACAACCCTAAAATACAGTTATGAACCTGAAAATGAGCATAATATGGGCGCTTTAAGGTAATTCAATTAAACAGAGGAGCTCGTTCAGTGACAGAAGTCTGCCCCTAAACGCTCCTCTGTTTAATGAACGTGCTGCGTAGTGGGTGGCGGTCATTGTCCATGATCGCCAGCATCCTACTCATGGTCCGTTTCTCTGCAGTTGCTGCGAGTGACTCCAGCATAATGCCCGTACCAAACAACTTATGGTTGAAATGTAACCAGAGAGTTGGTGTTTGGACTCGTGAAAAAGAAGAACTCACCAGGTCATCGTCAATGTCGTTCATGGCGCTGGGCGGCAACATGGCTCCCTCCATGGTGGTGCTCTTGAACACACCTTTGATTTTGCTGCCGATTCTGCTGATCCCGAACGTCTCCCCTCGCTTCGACATGTTTCTACGGTGAACAGAGGAATACGTTGAGACATTAAGAGCATCGGACCTGCGTTAAAACCCTCGTGAATCACATCTCATCTATTCTTAAAAAAAAAAAATCCTTCCTTCCCCCTGGTGCTTCTCTCTGTCATGATTGGGCTCAATGTTGGAAAACAAGCATATTTATCAGTCAGGTTTGTAAAATGACTTGTTGACAGAGCATTTCACTTTGTGCTTTGACAGCTGACATCAGTCATGCAGCAGACATGCAGTTAAACAGCTATAAGCAGCATGAAGTCACTAAAAAACTCATCTCTGCACTGTGGACTTTTTTCAGTTTGTTGCTGTTGGGCTGTCAATCAGTAACACATTTCCTATAAAGGGATAATAAAGTTGAAGTTAACCAGGCAGTTTCATTTTGAAAATAGAAGAGAATCTTCTAACAATGATTAAGCACCTGGCAAAGGGCCTGATTGATTCAACAAAGTCAATCAGGTTAATCAGTTATTATTATCCCATCTTTAAACTCACAAAAGGAACTTTTTCGGCTATTCTAAAAAGGGCAGTGAGTCAGACTTTTACAACAGCTAAGAGGGAGGGGGCTCAATGCCAAAGATTTAAAGATGACTTAGTCTATGTCCTTGACGTTCCACTTTCGGGATTGCTCCGTTACCGACGGATAAAGAAATGGCATTAAACCAGAGCATGTTTTCCTCCCATCCCTAAATGATATGTGGAGTAGCCAGACCTTCCTCTAGAGCGCTTTGGAGGAGGGTCTGGCAAAGAGAGACTAAAGATTACGTTACCACCTGAGATGTTCGCCTCTAAAACTTCCTTTAAAAACCATTTAGAACAAAGAGTCGGGGGGGTGGGGGTTACCAAGCCAGGGATGAGCAATGTGCGTTGCGTGTAGTTAACATTTTTCGGGAGGTGCACGTCAGGCTACGTACGTAGCCAGGGCGTAGATTTTACGCAGAAGCATAAATCTCGCTTTAGACATGAGGTTAAAAACAAAGAGCAAGCGTCAGGGTAACATGGCAACGAGCACAAAAGCCCAGCAGAGGCTCCTGATGTTAAGATTTACTAAACTTGTTTCTTAGGCAGGCAACATCTGTTCTATTGTCAGAGCAGCCTACAGTGAGATAAACCATCTCTACATGCATCACACTGGGTGTGTAACACTATGCACAGTTTGTTTGCATCCAGCAGCTTGCAGGCAGCAGACTGTGCGAGGCCAGGTAACATGCCGAAGACCTACTCACCTGTTTTCTTCCAAACTGAAGCTATTTCTGGAATAAGATACAGAAGCAGCAGCTAAAAGATGACCGTTTGGACAAAACGCCTTCAAAAAGGACGTGAGCAAAACTTAAAGCTGCGTATTCGGAGGGCTGTTCTCACTACTAGACACAAGGTCTGGGTATGGCCAATAATTACCTGAATCGATTTGAGTCACTAGGTCCCGATTCAATTACATTTCCCATTTAATTCGATATCATTCAGGTGTAGGGACGTTTCAGTTGCAACACCAGTTTATCTTGGATACAAAAGAGTCTTAGGTAGGGTTGGGCATTGTTTGGATTTTTGCGATTCCGAACCGGTCCTTATAAAATGATTCCGATTCAGAGTTTTTTTTTTTATTGAAAATATATTGTTAAATTTAAATAATTAACGTTTTAAAAGTACTTAAATATAAAATATCAAAGAGAAAGTGTGATATTTTGACGTCCGTTTCGGAGCGACAGAGGGAAAATATTTCAGTCGACACAATAAGTGGAACCGAAATGAGGAACCGAAATTTGCGTTCTAATCCGGTCTGATTCCTACCGGTTGCGTAGGAACCGCTTCCGTAGTGGAACCGGGTTTCGGTACCCAACCCTAGTCTTAGGGAACTTCTACTGTAAATTGTACAAGCAAGAAGAAATCCCCAAATACGTTTTAAAATGCACCAGGTTAATGTTTACATCAAGAACTGAACCCAAAAGTTTGTATATCCATTTAATTACTGGGTTGATTATTTCAACCCAGCCACTAGAGACAAGTACACTGTTAAAACAAGATTCACTCTCCCAACAAAAAAAACCTTTTGGTGGTTTCCACATTTGGTTTTCAAGAAATACAAAATCTTGCATTTGAAAGCCCAAACATTGAGAAGAGAGGAGGAACTCGCACCAACCAAATGAACTTAACTTAGCTTATTTTCTTTTCAGGGAGGTGTTTTCATCAGCAGCTTGTCACATTTTTAAACGCATGTTTTTCTCTCTCTAAAAGTCTAAATTATACAACAATCTATATCACAAACCTGTTGATTCTTGAGTTCCTTGCTGGAGACTCAGCTCCCCGCAGCAGGTGTCTGAAGTACTGCACAACAAAAAGGAAACACAATGTACATAAAAGTGTTAACTTATCTATGATTTCAAGTCTGGAGCAAATATGATTAGATAAACTATATGAGTAGTGCTTCACATAAATGCCAAATACCAAAATTAGAAACTTTCAACATAATCCCCAGTAAGAGAGAGTCAGATAGAGAGCCACAGTCAGTTATCAGCCAAATAAAACACTGATACAGATCATCTGCAAACTATCCCTAGTTTTTGGGTCTCTTTTTGGTCATTTTTGTTTTCTTTGGGGTTGTTTTGGGTGTCTGTGGTCATTTGGACTCTCCTTGTAGTCGGTTTGTGTCTCCTTGTAGTCGGTTTGTGTCTCCTTGTAGTCGGTTTGTGTCTCTTTGTAGTCGGTTTGTGTCTCCTTGTAGTCGGTTTGTGTCTCCTTGTAGTCGGTTTGTGTCCTTGAGGTCGGTTTGTGCCTCCTTGTAGTCGGTTTGTGCCTCCTTGTAGTCGGTTTGTGTCCTTGTAGTCTGTTTGTGTCTCTTTGTAGTCTGTTTGTGTCTCTTTGTAGTCCGTTTGTGTCTCTTTGTAGTCTGTTTGTGCCTCCTTGTAGTCGGTTTGTGTCCTTGTAGTCGGTATGTGTCTCTTTGTAGTCAGTTTGTGTCTCTTTGTAGTCCGTTTGTGTCTCTTTGTAGTCGGTTGGTGTCTCTTTGTAGTCGGTTGGTGTCTCCTTGTAGTCGGTTGGTGTCTCTTTGTGTCTCCTTGTAGTCGGTTTGTGTCTCTTTCTAGTCGGTTTGTGTCTCCTTGTAGTCGGCTTGTCTCTCTTTGTAGTCGGTTGGTGTCTCCTTGTAGTTGGTGTCTACTTGTAGTCGGTTTGTGTCTCCTTGTAGTCACTTGGTGTCTCCTTGTAGTCAGTTGGTGTCTACTTGTAGTCAGTTGGTGTCTCCTTGTAGTCCGTTTGTGTCTCCTTGTAGTCCGTTTGTGTCTCCTTTTAGTCGGTTTGTGTCTCCTTGTAGTCGGTTTTGTGTCTCCTTGTAGTCTGTTTGTGTCTCTTTGTAGTCTGTGTGTGTCTCCTTGTAGTCGGTTTGTGTTTCTTTGTAGTCTCTCTCTCTTTGTAGTCGGTTTGTGTCTCCTTGTAGTTGGTGTCTACTTGTAGTCGGTTTGTGTCTCCTTGTAGTCATTTGGTGTCTCCTTGTAATCAGTTTGTGTCTCCTTGTAGTCCGTTTGTGTCTCTTTGTAGTCCGTTTGTGTCTCCTTTTAGTCGGTTTGTGTCTCCTTGTAGTCGGTTTGTGTCTCTTTGTAGACTGTGTCTCCTTGTAGTCGGTTTGTGTTTCTTTGTAGTCTGTCTCTCTTTGTAGTCGGTTTGTGTCTCCTTGTAGTGGGTTTATGTCTCTTTGTGGTAGTTTTGCATCTCTTTTATACATCATTTTGGATGATTGTTATTACCATATCTATCTATCTATCTATCTATCTATCTATCTATCTATTAGTGGTGTCAACAATAATCGATTCGGCGATGCATTGCAATGCGGGGCATGCACGATTCAGCATCGATGCGGCAAAGTGCCATAATCGATTATGTCACTGTTTATTTTCTGGCCTTGAGTGGACAATAAAGTTGTTACGTTTCAATTACTTCTGTATCAAAGATACAGGAGAGTGATAACACACACATACATGTTCAATATCCTCAAGGATCACTGTCCCGTTGATGGGGTTTTTTCTATAATAACCTGAGACATGTTGCTATGGCCTGGGTGTATCTGTATATCACCAGATGTGTTTACAGTATTTTATTTTGATCATTTTACAGATGTATGACTTGGACGGAAATAAAAAACCTCCATTCTAGCCTCTGTCACTCTGTGTCAGTAAGGCCTAGAATCACCCTGACACTTGTAACAAAAACTTGAGAGTGTTACCTTTCCAATGATGTCAGGCACACCCCAGAGTGCCAAAGTATATGGGAGCTGTACCACTTTTAATTTGGGTATGTTGTTTAGACCAAAAAGCATGAAATTTCAGCCAAATCTTAACAGGATATCTGACTGCTTGTATTGCCTCATGACTGATGAAAAATTTGCCTTGTTGTGTGCAGTAGAATTTTGATGCATTGCAATGCATCGTAGAATCGAATCGAATAGTTACCTGGTGAATCGTAATCGATTTGTGAGGGCAGTGCCAATGCACACCCCTATTATCTATCTATCTATCTATCTATCCATTTTTTGAGTTTTTGAGGCCTTACTTCATCACTGTGACAGAACATCGGGGTGAAGACTCTCTCCAGCAGCGACAGGACGTGTTCATACGCCTCAAACAGGCAGCGCATCGTCTGCAGCTTCACCACGCCGCTGTACGGACCTTTAGCAACTGAGAGGGAGACAGCGTCAGGTCAGACTGCTATCTCTTTAGAAAGTTTACACTGGCAAGACTTCAATGCTAAGATTTTTTTTTCATGCAGTCTGGCAAGTAAAACAAAATTCTACTTGCCCAAAGTCAATTTTAACTGGCCCCTATCAAAAAAGAATTCAGAAGAAAGACATCTTGATTTTGTAAGTCTACATTAGTGTATGTTCTTTGGTTGTGGTTTTTATATAAGAGGCTACATGTTTCTACCACACCCTCACATGTATATTTGTATTTCTTCATTATAATCTGCTTTTCATGTTCTCTGAAACAAATAAACTAAACGTTGGAAACAAAAAATAAAAACTTCAAAAAAGCGACCAAAAATATCAGGGAAAAAAACTTTATCTCTGGATGCAACGTAACATGGAGGAGAGTAAAGCTAGAAAGCTCCTAAAGCTTAGTTCCATATAAATGCACAGATAATTTGTGTTAAAAACAATATTGACCTTGTAGTTGAAAAAAGGAGCCTAATATAAGAAACAATACTAAAATCAATAGATGGATTCATTCGCATTAGGAGATTGACCCTTTTTGACTGTCAAGATGGCGGCGAGAGGAAAGACCAACTGCTAAAGTGAGTTGTACCTTTTTTAGTAAACACAAACACAAACTATGTTCTCAATGCTGATTTCATGTGTAGAGCCCCTGGTGATACTTGGAGCAAAGTTTCACGTTGTGTCGAGCCTTCTTAGTGTTTTAAAAATGTTGGTTTTGATGCAATCCTAGTGTCCCTAGCTCTCCCATTCAAAAGGCCATTTGACCAAAAATGAGAATATGGTCAATCTTAAAAGGTGCCAGTAGGTAAGCCTTATAAAACTAACTAACTTTCTGTCATATTTGCTGAAACTGACCCTATGTTCCAGTAGAATTAAATGAAGCAGGTCATTTAAAAAAAAATCCGGCTCCTCTGGCTCCACCTCCAGCCTGTAGTGTGATTTGCAAAAATCCACCTCTCCCTGTTCAGATGCACCAATCAGGGCCAGGGGGGGGTGTCTAACTGCGTGTCAATCACTGCTAATGCACACGCATTCATTCTCCCTCGTGGGGGGAGGGGCTTAGGGGACCGTTTTGGGCTTTAGCAGAAAGGGGGGGACTGAGAAGTTGTCGGTGTTCAAATCCTTTGGCTAAGTCCTGGATCTTCACAATCCTACCTACAGCACCTTTAAAAGTGGCGTTTCAGTCCTAATTATGCTTTTAAACGAAAGTTTAACTCGGGTATATTCACAAAAAGACCCTAGGTTGCATTTTGGCGAGAGTTACGCTTTAAGGTCCCATGAGGTCCACCGGAAGGGGCGGGACTTCGCCTCTCTTTTCTGATAAACTGTCATTTGTCTACCCAGAAGTGATTTTTGCGTTACGCAACGTCACGGTAATTCGGTTTATAAAGTCACGGAAGACATTTTACAACTCTTATACCGATTGTTATGTGCAGAATTGTTGGAGTGCACCTTTTAAAAGAGATTTCCATCGCCTCAAGTGACCAATGGAAAACAAAATCGGTAGAGTTCATCTGCACCGACAGCGAGGTGTACGGCCTCTTACTGTTCCTGATCTCCTCCACGATGAAGCGGTCGAAGCTGATCTTGTCGATGCTTTCGTCCACGCAGTAGGTCTCGTAGATGTGCAGCACCTCGCCGTGTAGACGCTGCAGCTCAGAGTCGCTCAGATCCGGACTCAGGATCTTATCGTTGAACTCCTCTGGAGGAAACAACCACAGGTTTTATACACTCAGACGTGACACAGAATTTATGTTACAGGGTCGAATAGTTGCTGCTGAACAAAGCTGCCACATCTCTGTTTACGGTCTGTCAGTAGTTAAGCTCATAAAATATGTAACGGCAAAAAAAAAAAGATTCTCTTGAGGAATCTTTTTTTTTAAAACATGCTAAGTGAATTTCTGTAATACTAAGATTGCTTTGAAATTTGAAATCAAGCCAGGCTAGAGCATAAAGTTTCGGATATACATGTGCACGACAACGTGGCATCATGACTTTGCGTAAACATACACGCCACTTTCCTAAAGCCAAATGCCGTATTTTCTGTACTCATTTTGAGCTATCCACATGTATGTCTACGCTGTATACAGCGAATGTAAACATACACACCATGTGGCATCGCCAACCCAAAAAAAAAAAGGTTGGCTTTAGGAAAAGAACATTGGGAAAGGCTTTAGTAACACAAAAAAATGACAAAAACACGATGGTGACCAACGTCACACGTTTAGGAAAACAATAAACGGTTGGCTTTAGGAAAGAAACAATGGGGAAGGCTAAAAAAAAATAAAAAATACATTGGAAAACGCCACATGCGGGACAAAAGTCCTGCGTTTTACCTAGAGATGGCCCGATACCACTTTTTTGCTTCCCGATACCGATTCCGATACCTGAACTTGCGTATCGGCCGATACCGAGTACCGATCCGATACCAGTGTCATATATTTCATTATGTTTTAACAGATGTATACTACTATCCCTGTATGGATGTGATAGGATTTCTATCTTTGTTGTCGGTCTGGCTCAGGTTAAACTCTTTGTGAAACATGAACAAACACAAACAATGAATGCCCCAGAACTTTCTTTTATTCTCCAGTTTGACAGTCAGTTATAACGGAAAAAGAACATAAATAAACTACTTTAATGTAGATTTTCTTTAGGGCTTCATTACGTGGTATCGGATCGGTGCATAAACCAGTACTTCCCGATACCGATACTGGTATCGGTATCGGAACATCTCTCGTTTTACCCATCCACCACCCCAACCAACCTTCCTCTGCAGACTTCCGTCCTTTCATACTACTCTCTACGGAAATTGTAATGTAGGTCAATGGAGGCAGAACAGCGTTGAAAAACACGCTAAAAAGTGATTATGCGTTTTGATAACGTGTAATACATACGTCACTTTATGAGATCAATCTGTGCACGACACTGTAGATACCACAGTATTCTGTGAAACACCAGAGGGCGTACAGACAACATAACATGTGATTAAGCAATAAGTAGTAGAGAAAAAGAGAGGGGGAGGAGAGCAAAGCAGACTGCCTGGCAACAGATATAGAATAGAGATGTACAGTAGAGGCAAAACTGCTCTTCCCAGCCGGCCGTGTTGAACTGAAAGCGCAGCGCCCGCAGTTGGCGTAGTTACAAAAAGATTCAGAGGTGCACGACCACGCATCGCGACAGCTTCGCGCTGGAAACGACAGCCGTGGTGACACCTAGCACACCGCGGCTACCATAAACTACGTAAGCTTAAGGGCCCTATCTTGCACCCGGAGCAAGTGTCATTGCTAGTTTAAGACCAAACCAGTTAGTTGTCAGTTTCCCGTTCAGCGCACGCGTCTTTTAAATAGCAAATGCACCTGCGCCCATCTGTGGCCCATGGGCGTGCTGGTCTAACAGGGAGGTGTGTTCAGGTGCATTCTGGGCGTGCTGGTCTTACAGGGAGGTGTGTTCAGGTGCATTCTGGGCGTGCTGGTCTTACAGGGTGGTGTGTTCAGGTGCATTCTGGGCGTGCTGGTCTAACAGGGAGGTGTGTTCAGGTGCATTCTGGGCGTGCTGGTCTAACAGGGAGGTGTGTTCAGGTGCATTCTGGGCGTGCTGGTCTTACAGGGAGGTGTGTTCAGGTGCATTCTGGGCATGCTGGTCTTACAGGGAGGTGTGTTCAGGTGCATTCTGGGCGTGCTGGTCTTACAGGGAGGTGTGTTCAGGTGCATTCTGGGCATGGTCTAACAGGGAGGTGTGTTCATGCTGGTCTTACAGGGAGGTGTGTTCAGGTGCATTCTGGGCATGCTGGTCTTACAGGGAGGTGTGTTCAGGTGCATTCTGGGCGTGCTGGTCTTACAGGGTGGTGTGTTCAGGTGCATTCTGGGCGTGCTGGTCTAACAGGGAGGTGTGTTCAGGTGCATTCTGGGCATGCTGGTCTTACAGGGAGGTGTGTTCAGGTGCATTCTGGCCGCATTTCTATCTTGAGGCAGTGGGAAGTGATCACACCATTGACCAATAAAAACCTGGTCTAAAGTCAATAACGCAGCATTTCATTGTTATTTTAACAGAGCATTAGTAAAATGCTCCTAGGCTCGTGCACATCGCGCACACACTATGCTTGTTACACACACACACACACACACACACACACACACACACACACACACACACACACACACACACACACACACAGCAGCACACACATACACGCAGAAGATTACAAATAAAAATATTCTGGTGCAAATCCTCCATCATAACAGCAAGCTCCAAGGTCCAAACGCGCCTGGCTTTTAAAGGGAATGGGAGATGATCTCTGATTGGTTGATTGCATTTTAAGGCCAAAACACCCCTCTGATTAATGAAGATACTAAGGACAACCCTTTAGGACCATGAGTCCAGCACACAGACCCTTTTTTCCACCGTCAAACTAGCGAAAGTGGATTTGGACACACCCTAAACACACCTGCGCCTGGAGCTTCACGCCGTGTGCTTACATCGTTAAAATAGGGCCCTGTGTATACTCATTGCTCCCGCGCCATCTACGGATGCCCGTGCCACGGCGTCTTGCGCACGTATAAACATAGCTTTACGTATGCCGGTTGTTCTTACCAACGGTGAGGCAGAACTGCAGCACGTGCACAGCTCCTTCCTGCTTCAGGAAGTTCATGAAACGAAAGAGAAGATCCTGCTGCTCCCTGATCTCCTTCAGGTCCAACTTCAGCACCTGTATAGCCACAGGGAGACGTTTAGTTATGTACACGATGCATATTTATTTATTTATTTATTCACTTCCTGTGTTCAATATGCCATTTCCATTCATCCGCACCATATTTCATCTGTATGTATCATTTTTATTTTTTACCCGTCTGTTTATAATAAGGGTGTTTATAGTGTACAATAGTGCTGTCGGTTAAACGCATTAACGCAAACCCATTTTAATGGCGTCAATTTTTTTATAGTGAGATTAACGTTCTTGTTGGCCTAGCAAACTTTGTAGTTTTTTTCACATGCTGTTGCAACAACTAGTAACATTAGAAAAACTACAACTACCACACCAGATCTAGATAGACCGTGAACTAAACAACAGGCACGCCACACACACACACACACACTTGTTTGGGGCTCGCGAGCCGGCCAAAGAGTAGTTGTAGTACTAGTTCACTTTTTTTGAGTGGATGGCGAGTGCGAGACGCACAAATGGATGCCATTAAGATTCTGAATGGCAAGTTTACTTTTAAAAAGTTGCCAAATGGTTTCATTGAGCAATGTCTGGAGCGCCAACAAGGCAGAGCCTCTTACTGGCATGGATGACTGTCCCCAGGAATGGTGAACACATGTAGGGGCACACAGTGAAATGGCCCAGTCTTGCACTTAGCAAGTAGGTAGTTAGCAACACCGGCAACATCAGTTCCTTGTGAAAGGTTGTTTTCACTGTCTGGGCACATTGTACAAAAGAAGCGAGCTTCCCTGTTGTCTGAAAATGTCAACAGGTTTGTCTGTTTGAGTAACTGGCTCAAAGCAAAGAAGTAGTAGGCTTACCTTTTATGGGTAACCATTACTGTTCATTCTTTCTGAAATAAGAGGCTGGGTTGATGAGCCTCTGGTGAATAAAGAGCAGTAGCCTGACTGCTATTTTCAAAGCAAACTTGAGAAAAAGAAAGTATTAAGCCATGGTTTAACTGCACTATAGGCTGAGTCCTAGTTAACCTCACATGGGCACTTTGTAATTTGATTTTGTATCGCCCTGTTTTGATCCCTCAGAGAGGGCTGTTGAAGGGGCTGTTTGTGTGACAAAGTCTTTTTTTCACCCTTTTATTGATGGACAGCGTTACATTGTGTGAGAGATTATTTGCTCCAAGTGAGAATGTTAGTGTGAAATTGAACACTACAGTATATGCCAATTTTGTTTTCAATAAAAAAACATTTGCACAAAGCAAGCCAATCCACTTTTCCTTGTTGATAAGAGCATTAAAATGAGGAAAAAATAATGGGACAAAAAGAAATCAAGGGACATTTAGAATAGATAAAAATGTGCGATTAATTGCGAGTTAACTATGACATTAATGCAATTAAATATTTGTAACCGTTTGACAGCACTAGTGTATTAGTATTACTCTTATTTGATATTTTTCTATTTCTTATAATACATTTTGTATATTGTTTGAGCTGAAGTAACAAGGGAAATTAACCAGTGTGGGATTAATAAAGTCTATTTTATTTTACAGGGTAACTACCGTTTTGTCAACCTGGACTAAGGTCCAGGTTGAAAAAACGGTAGTTACCCTCTATTGCTGTTTTTGTGTGTAAGTGACTGATGGGAACAACAATCTTTGAGATTGGTCCAGTATTAAGCGCGAACGCTGTAACCGGCAGCCACAGACCAGGCTGTAATGTAACCCTATGGGGCAAATGTGTATCGTCAATTTGGTCCACTAAAAGTTCTGTTTTTGCCACTGACAGACTCAGATTATTAATCTAAGTGTCTGACAACATTATGGAAAGGATCCCTACAGAGACAGACCTTTAAAACCTCTCTGAGACCTTTCTGTTTAACCAGAAACAGCTCTGAAGTCGCTAGCTCTAAACCCACCAGACTCCATTTAAAAAAATAATACTTTTAGCGTGTATAGAGCCAACATATTTCCACATGTAAATCAGTAAACTATGTGTTTATTTCAACCAAAACTAGAGTTGTGTTGGTTGGAAAAGACGACCCAAAATGGCTGTTCATAGTTTTATTTTGTTTCCGTCGGCTTTGAATGAAGAGTATTTTACGATGCTAAAATCACTGATTATTTACATGGAGTCTGGTGGGTTTAGAGAACGCAATTTCGCGGATGTTTTTAGGTTTAAAAAAAAAAAAAAAAAAAAAAAAAGGATCTTACTCTTTAACAGAAAGGTCGACCTCCTTAGAAATCCTTTCCATGATGTTGTCAGACATTTAGAATATTAATCTGAGCCTGTCAGCGGCTAAACGAGCACTTTGTGAAGGTAAATACAAGCTGTACAATCGTCCTATAAACTTACATTGTAGCTTGTTTCTCTGCTGCCGACTGCAGCGATCTCTCTTAATACTGGACCAATGTCAAAGATTGTTGTTCCCATCAGTCACTTAGACACAAACAAATATGAAAATCTGGGTCCAGGTTTAAAAAAAAAAAAAAAAAGACAAGACAATACACTATATGAGAAATGGTGATGAGAGGGACAAAAAATTTCAGAAGCATCTATACAAGGTAAGAAATATTTCCTCATTTTATTTTATGTAATAGAAATCTGTCGGCCTGTAGTGACACGCTCACGTTCTCCCTCTCAGTGAGTTACTCACAGACAGCTTTTTGTTGCTGACGTCTGCATATTTCTGTAAAAATGGAACCAGGACGGACGGCGGCTCTGTTGGCGTTTCTGGCTGGAGATACAGAAGAGACTAAGATGAAGAGATTTTTGTTAAAAAAAAAAAAAGAAACAACGACAATTTCAATGTTTACAAAGGTGTGCTTTCTTTTCCCAACTGGATATACAAACATATTCAGATTAAAAGTCATGGGATCAGTATTCCTGATTCACTTTTTTTTTGTTACTTACTGGAGTGTCCTCAACAAATAGCAGCACCATGAGGTTCACAGTATCCTGAAAAAAAACAAAGAGAAACAGCATGTTGTTTTAATTAAAGAGGTTCTGATACCAGTATCTGAAAAGTCTCCAATACTGCCCAAAACGCTGGTATCGGTAAGTACTTTAGTTTATGCACCAATCCGATACCACGTAATTTAGCCCCGAAGAAAGTCTACTTTAACCCGTGTTGTCTTCCTGTCGACCAACAAGCAACTTTGTTTTTCTGGGTCAAAATTTTAAATTAAATGTTTTTTTTTCAATGTTTTTGGTCGTCTTTTACGACACTTTTGTCGCATCCATACAGGGATAGTAGTATACAGTAGAGCTGAGAAATATATCGATATTATATCGATATCGTGATATGAGACTAGATATCGTCTTAGATTTTGGCTATCGTAATATGGCATAAGTGTCTTTTCCTGGTTTTAAAGGCTGCATTACAGTAAAGTGATTTTCTGAACTTACCAGACTGTTCTAGCTGTTCTATTATTTGCCTTCACCCACTTAGTCATTATATCCACATTACTAGTGATTATTTATCAAAAATCTCATTGTGTAAATATTTTGTGAAAGCACCAATAGTCAACACTACAATATCGTTGCAGTATCGATAGCGGTATTTGGTCAAAAATATCTTGATATTGGACTTTCTTTATATCGCCCAGCCCTAGTATACAGCTGATATTAAATTTAAATATATGACACTGGTATCGGATCAGTACTCATTATCGGCTGATACACAAGAGCCCGACCGATGAAGGATTTTTAAGGCTGAAACCGATACAAATATTTGATGATTTAAAAATCCGATATTTTAATATATCGGCCGATATATATATATTTTTTAAATCCAGAAATGCGTAACAAAACATAAACAGTTTTGGTCGTACAGTGTGTGGTGCGCAGCACACGGCAAAATCAACACATCACACACAAACCGATTTGACTCCCGAGCATCCCCAGGTCAGACGGGAAATCTCGCAAAATCCCTCGAAATCAAACGTGACTTCAGAGTAAACAATCATTGCGGACGAAGAGGATGCAGTGGCGATAGTTTTTAGTTTGTTTTTAACCGAAAAAAAAACGTTATCAAAAGAAAAGGCGATGGTCAAAGAAGACAACGCGAGCATGGACTATACACCTACATCATGATATGGAGGTTATTAGTTTTTTCTCATAGAAATGTCGTTACGTATTACACAGATTAATTACCGTTGAAATAAACGTTCATATATTCGTTTCCATGTACTCCTGTGGACTGCAGTTGTGGATGTATAGTTATGCCCATCGACTTTATTTATTTTACACAGGCTGCGTGCTCGTTTGTCCCCGGGGGACACCACACACGAGGAGAAATCGGGCCAAATAAATCCAACATGTTGGATATCCCCGATGTGAGATCGGAGGGGTCCCGACGTCCTTCCGAGCAGACGAGAGCAGTCTTAACACACCACACACGGCAGGAATATCTGATCAGATTATTTTACCATAATTGGAGCATCCTTAGGATTGTCGGGAGGGGTGAATCGGGGCTAAAATCGGCCTAATTATCCTGCCGTCTGAACCAGGCTTAAGATAGAAGAGAGAATAAAGACACAGGGACAGCTTTGATCGAGGCACTCATTGGAGACTTTGGTGGACCGAGCTTCGACTTTATGTCTGTCGCTAGGGAAACTTAGTCTCCGTTTGTGAACCCACAGCTGTGCTGTAACTCCGGACTCCGTAAACTTTGCTTAACTGAACTCTTCGTGTCAGATTGATCCTTGTGTTCTGGTAATTTTATACCATCCATAAATCTGACGTGAGAAGGCGCAGGAATTAATAAATTGGAGTCAGATATAAAAAAGGCCTTAGGGCCTTATTTTAGACATAATTCCCTCTACAGTTGCAGCTCTAATCCTGTTCTACTTACAGGGTCTGCCATGAAATCCATAGTTGGTAACATGACGGATCCGGCCATGACCTCCCGCAGCAGCAGAGCCAGAGACCTGAACAGAGACGACACATAACCAACGGTTAGGGCTGCACAATTTACAGAATATTAATTAAATGTGTATGATCTTTAAATAGTGTGCTCCGCTTATAGAAAACGCTAGGGATAGAGCTCAACAGTCACGCCCACAGCGGGTTACGGAAGTAAAAATACAATGCAATTTCTCCATTGACAATTGGAGTAGAAGCCATAAATGGTAACCGTCAATGGTGGACTTAAAACCAGCATGCTGACATGACTTAGCGATTGTATATGCTCATATAGATGCCAAAAGTTCATGGGGCACCAACCTTGTTTTGAGATAAATGTCTTTTATTCGTGATGTCTTGGATAAGTACTTCATTACCCACAATCCTGAACAATCCCACAGTGATGCCTCTGTCGGTACCCGATCTGTGCTGCCTGCACGATCCGTCACACACATGCGCAAGATGATAATTCTGTTTCACGAGGATTTACGACACTGCAAGAATCACGATCTGTTCCACGCTTCTGCCGTTAGCCTCCACCCGGAAGCTAACGGTAGTTTAGCTTACAGCTAATTCGGCTAACCGCTATCTGACAGCTTGATTCAGTCTAAAATAACGTTAACTCAAACTAAACACTGGCTACAGCGACGTAACAGCTGTTATATATTTTAACAGTTATTTTCAGGTTTTATTTTGAAGTTATTACATGCTGTCTCAGCTAGCGGTTAGCCGAATTAGCTGTTAGCTAAACTAACGTAGCTTCCTTTATTCAGTGGTGCGCGGTGGTTTATGGGATGAGTAGTTCCTTCGCTCTGGAATGAAAATATGAACACAGTCTTGTACCTTTGACTTTTTTTGGATTTTTGGTTTGTTTTTTCATTCAAAAATATGTTGTGTGCTTATGAGTCACGTACCGTCTAGTTAGCCTAAGGCATGGTCTAAAACTCATTATATACGGATTTTTCCATACGTCAATGGGAGAAATGAATGGGACATTTACTTCCGGAACCCAAGGTCTTTCGGAGGAGGGACGGGACTCTCTTGAGCTCTATAGATTATGACTGAACACTGACGAGCAAGGAAAACAACCATGATGTTTGCAGCTGATTGGACGACCGTGTCACGTGGGTCTGTCTGCTCCGGGATTTCAAAACAGACCATAATGGCAGCTCGTTGGGAACAAGCTCTCTTATTTTATGAAAATAGTTCACCGAAAAACATGTTTCTGAAAACACTTTAAGCGAGAAATAGGCTAAGCAGTTGCTGAATCTGTCTTCATTTCAGATCGACATTCAGTCAGTTTAAAAGATTTTCTTCAGCTTTTGAGAAGCCGGGGAGACCCGAGGCCGGTGCTCCTCATTTGCATAAAAAGTTGGCTGGATTCAACTTTATGCAAATGAGGAGGAAGCGACTCGACCCCACGCTTTTACAAAGTCCCCGCGACGCTACCAGAATGCACTGCTTGGTTGTTCCCATAGAAATGAATGGGAAGAGTTTGAAATGACGCTGACACTGGACACACACCATTAGCTTCCTTCCCTAAATAGAGTGAGTAAGTCTCGGTAGTGTGGTGTGCGTCAGCCTACCTGCAGTCTGTTGCTTTGGGCGGCATGACGTAGGGAAACAGCATCTCAGTCAACTTCCTTAGGTAGAGCAGCTCGTCTTTTCTGCTGTGCAGAGCGATGTGAAGGTCGGCGCCGTACTCTTCCAGAGCGGCCTGTTGTAAACCCTCCAAGTTCTTCGCTGGAAGAAAAGGAAAAGAAACATGGGTTTGAAACAAGCCCCAATTTAACCATGTGTGCAGGCAGCATAGGTGTGCTCTGGTACTTAAACAACGCTACTACGCACTACTCCTCTGCACGAGTGAAGATAAACCAAAACGTAATAAATAGTGCTGTCAGTTAAACGCGTTATTAACAGCGTTGACGCAAACCCATTTTAACTGCGTCCATTTTATTTTATCGCGAGATTAACGTTCTTTTTGGCCTAGCAAACTTTGTAGTTTTTTTCACATGCTGTTGCAACAACTAGTTATGTTTTGAGTGGATGGCGAGCGCGAGACTCCGAAATGGATGCCAGTAAGATTCTGAATGGAAAGTTTACTTTTAAAAAGTTGCCAAATGGTTCCATTGAGCAATGTCTGGAGCGCCAACAAGGCAGAGCCTCTTACTGGCATGGATGACTGTCCCCAGGAATGGTGAACACATGTAGGGGCACACAGTGAAATGGCCCGGTCTTGCACTTAGCAAGTAGGTAGTTAGCAACACCGGCCACAGCAGTACCTTCTGAAAGGTTGTTTTCACTGTCTGGGCACATTGTACAAAAGAAGCGAGCTTCCCTGTTGTCTGAAAATGTCAACAGGTTTGTCTGTTTGAGTAACTGGCTCAAAGCAAAGAAGTAGTAGGCTTACCTTTTATTGGTAACCATTACTGTTCATTCTTTCTGAAATAAGAGGCTGGGTTGATGAGCCTCTGGTGAATAAAGAGCAGTAGCCTGACTGCTATGTTCAAAGCAAACTTGAGAAAAAGAAAGTATTAAGCCATGGTTTAACTGCACTATAGGCTGAGTCCTAGTTAACCTCACATGTGCACTTTGTAATTTGATTTTGTATCGCCCTGTTTTGATCCCTCACAGAGGGCTGTTGAAGGGGCTGTTTGTGTGACAAAATCTTTTCATCTTTTTTTCACCCTTTTATTGATGGACAGCGTTACATTGTGTGAGAGATTATTTGCTCCAAGTGTGAATGACCCAAAGCAAGCCAATCCACTTTTCCTTGTTGAGAAGAGCATTAAAATGAGGAAAAATAATGGGACAAAAAGAAATCAAGGGACATTTAGAATAGATAAAAATGTGCGAATAATTGCGATTTAACTATGACATTAATGCGATTAAATATTTTAATCGTTTGACAGCACTAATAATAAACAGTTCGAGCATGGCATAAACAAAATAAGATTAAAACACGTTCTTACCGAATAAATTTGTTGCATTATCATAGGATAGTCGTTGAAGGGTAACTACTGTTTTTTTCAACCTATGTTCCTATGCGTTTGTGTCCAATTGACTGTTGGGAACAACAATCTTTGACATTGGTCCAGTATTAAGAGAGATCTCTGCAGTCGGCAGCAGAGAAACAAGCTACAGTGTGAGTTAATAGGGTTATTGTCCAGCTTGTATTTACCTTCACAAAAGAGTTCATTTTGCCGCTGTCAGACTCAGATTAATAATTCTAAATGTCTGACAACATTATGGAAAGGATTTCTAAGGAGGTTGACCTCAAGTAAGATCTTTCTGTTATAGAGTAAGATCCTTTTTTTTAAATCATAAAAACATCCGCGAAATTGCAATTGCTAAACCCACCAGACACCATGTAAATAAACAGTAATTTTAGCATCGTAAAATTCAAAGTCGACAAACAAAATAAACTATAAAAAGCCGTTTTGGGTCGTCTTTCCACTTTTCAAACCATCACAACTGTAGTTTTGGTTGAAATAAACACATAGTTTACTGATTTACATGTGGAAATATGTTGGCTCTATACACGCTAAAAGTATTGCTTTCTAGCTCTAGTTTTGGGAGGTGAAACTTTCACTACATCTAGATTATTTTCAGCGTAGCTTCAAGTTGTAAATGTAAAACAAACCTACATTAATATAAATGATTGAAAGAATAAGGTTTATAAATAATTGAGTGAATTAATACTTTTAGATTTTAAGATCGGTGACGTGTGCGTACCTTTTTCCTGAGCGGTTACAATAATTTCAATATGCTTCATTACAGCTTTCATCACTTTGTCCGCAAACACGGCAGGAATATCAACCTGCAAACAAGTAGGGCAACATTAGTGGAAGACAAAAAAAAACAGATTACACACATTTTGGGATTAACAGGCACAATAATAAAGCATACATTTCAAGCATATGTCTGTCTCAGATCCAGTGGGAGCGTAGAAGCTCTGGCAGGATATCTTGGTGTTATAAGACCAGGGAAGCTCCTTTAAGGAACAGCTCAGAGCTTAGTGTGTACATGAGACAGCGCTCAGAGCAGACAGCTGTCGGCTATCAGAGCTGAGAATACATCAGCAGCTTACTTGTTAAGTGGTAGTAAATGTCCAGTGTACGTAACTCTCAGGACTTTATTGAAAACATGGTTTACTCCGTACAGGATTATAATGTAAAACAGACGCAGTGTGAACATCCCACTTCCGATATCATATATTTAAGAATTTAAAGTGGCTATATGTAACTTTCAGTTTGGAAACAAAGCGATCAGAAAAGGCTAACACATTGAACATCTAAAACAGCCTATTATGTAGGTTCTCGCCTGTGTTAACGTGGGATTTTTTACCTATGCGCTGATGCGCTCATCTGTTGACATTTCTGAATGCCTTCCTACAGTTGCTTAATAAAAGCTTTCCACACAAACAAACCTACATGTGTCATTAGTATGAGAAAAAAAAAAAAAAAAAGAGATTTTAACTGTGTCGGGCTCTGACAGAAATATCTTAATGCCCGTCGAGTTTCGGGTCGGGTTCGGTTACTGCTCTGTCAGACGCGGGCCGGGCTAGGACAGAAAAATGCGGCCCGATCAGCACTCTAATTACATTACATTTAGCTGAAGCTTTTATCCAAAGCGACTTAGA
Organism: Perca flavescens; assembly: GCF_004354835.1. Taxonomy (NCBI): domain Eukaryota; kingdom Metazoa; phylum Chordata; class Actinopteri; order Perciformes; family Percidae; genus Perca; species Perca flavescens. Next base: position 30,709,913 of record NC_041348.1, read on the forward strand.
ATTGCTATATATGTCAGAGGTTGCACGCCTCTGGAGCAACTAGGGGTTAAGGGTCTTACTCAGGGACACATTGGTTGATGTATCGCAGTGGGAATCGAACCCGGATCTGCCATACCAAAGGCATGTGTCATATCCACTGCGCCATCACCACCCACCCTCTAATGCATACATGCATACATGTCCCATGACAGTTGGAGATCTCAACCCCCCCCCAACGTTGAACCCAATGTCACGCCCTTGGTTCCAGCCTTAAATATGTCTCTTCTTCTTCTTGTTCGTTAAATATATATATATAAAACAAACCTTCTGAGCCCGGCGGACGAGCACTGAAGCGAAGAAGCGAAAGGTCATCCTCACTTCATCCACACACGCCTCGTCATCTGTGATGTCCCTGAAAACCAAGAGGAAGAAGTTTAGAACAACTTCTCCATGTGTGTCTGTCAGAAAAATTACTTTCTCAAGACAATAAAATACTAGTGGGTTCCTCTTACCTGTACCACGGGTAAACAAAGTTCTCCAGAACCAACTCAAACACCTACAGGTCGGACACAGCACACGTTAGAAGAGGTTAGGAATTAAACCTTAAGGCTATGTTCACACAGCGTCTGATTTACATTTTAATCCTGTACGGAGTAAACCGTGTTTTCAAAAAAGTCCTACGAGCTTTTTTCCTGCAGCTCGGAGCATCTTTTTGAAGTTGAAAAATGTTCTACTTTTCTGAAAAGAAAAGAAAAAGCGCCCTACGTCCTTTTTGACAGCCGACCAATGACATGCGGAGTAGCCAGACCTGTTGTTTCCATAACACCAAGACAAAATGGAGTCGGAGCACAGCAACTTATACTGAATGACCGGGTGCTCCCTGTACAGGAACTTGATTTGTTTTATTTAACGTCAGTCAGTCCCTGAGTCTCACTCATCTTTTTTTTTAAACTACAGAAGCTCCCTATAGTCAACTTTTTCATGTCAAAAAAAGACGCCAAGTGTGAACATAGCCTACGTGATGACAATTCATAAATGTCAAGAGTTTAATTACAATTTTACAGACACACATAACCAAAATGAATATGTGACTTTGTAAGTAAATGTCAGAAGATAAACAGATAAATGAAAAAAGATTAAAAGTATGCTTCTAAGTTATATTGTCAGTATAATATCCACATTTTTCTAAATAAAAAAAAGAAAATATGTTTCAGGATAAAACCATGGATATGTATCCATCCTCTGAGGTACCTCTGCTATTGAAGCGTCCACCTTTGAATGAACCTTCAGGTCCAGCCATGGCTGATAGTTTTCAAGCAGCAGCGTCGGCCTGGAAAGAAGCCAAACATTATGGAGACAGAAAAAAACAGAGATTATGATAAAACTGTTGTTGGAGAAGACCAGCAGCCTTGTGATTCATGGTCACTTTTTAGCCGTATGTATTTCTGTGTATGTACTTTGAGAGCGACAAAAATCCAGAGTCAAATCTCTTTCCTTTGTTCACACTTACTTGACCATTAAAGCTGATTCTGATAAAAACATTTAACTGTTTCGAGGAGAACAGAGGTCATGGTTTAAACCACCTTTACTCAGTTCTTTAACACAGTGGTTACCAAATCGGGGTACGTGTCCCCCTAGGGGTACTCTGGAGGACTGCAGGGGGTAACTGTCCCCCTAGGGGTACTCTGGAGGACTGCAGGGGGTAACTGTCCCCATATGGGTACTTTGGAGGACTGCAGGGGGTACGTGTCCACCTAGGGGTACTTTGGAGGACTGCAGGGGGTACGTGTCCACCTAGGGGTACTTTGGAGGACTGCAGGGGGTAACTGTCCCCATATGGGTACTTTGGAGGACTGCAGGGGGTAACTGTCCCCCTAGGGGTACTTTGGAGGACTGCAGGGGGTACGTGTCCACCTAGGGGTACTTTGGAGGACTGCAGGGGGTAACTGTCCCCCTAGGGGTACTTTGGAGGACTGCAGGAGGTACGTGTCCACCTAGGGGTACTTTGGAGGACTGCAGGGGGTACGTGCAAAATGTTTTTCACTTAAAGGCTGTAGTTACTTTTTTTTCCCTTCAAGTCTGTCGCTTTTTTTCAAAGTTTTTGGAGGTTGTCACCTTTTTGTTGAAGGTCTAGTCTCTTGGTTTGACCTATTCTGGCCTTTCTTTCTTACGTTTTTCTACTGTCTTTTTTTCTTCAAAGTTTTTGTCTCTTTTTTGGAAGTTTGTCGCTTATTTGAATTTTTTGTCACTTTTTGTCACCCTAGTGTTTTTGTTCACCCTTCCTTCTTTCTACTGTGTTTTTTTTTCGAAGTTTTTATTATTATTTTTGACCTATTTTTGCCTTCCTTCCTTCTTTTTCCAAGTTTTTCTCTCCTTTTTTCATCATCATCTAAATGTGTTCCAGGTCCAAGGCTGTTGTTTAGTAAATCTATCGCTGACATCGCTGCATTCTTCATCTTTATAGAGACTTTTTTTGTTCTACCAAAAATTATTTGCGCTTATGGCTTAAAGAACTTTTCAAAGGGGGAACATTAATGAAAAAAGCTTGGGAACCAGTGCTTTAACACATCGATCAGAGCTAATTTTAACGTACCGGTGACGGCTGCACTTGATCTTCCCACAGACGGCACAGCTGTGGCCCAGAGGAAACAACTCCTGCTCCTGCTGCTGTAGGAGGAAGAAAAAGATCCACGCATATCCTTAATCTGTTATATCACACACTTTAAACTCAGGGGTTTCCCCAGAAAAGTTGTTTGGTCTGGTGGCAAGTGTCACCAGACCGATAAGCAAGTGTCACCAGCGATAGATTTACTAAACAACAGCCTTTTTTCAATGAGGGCCCCGGCTGGGGGCTGGTCCCAGACTGAGGGCGGCTTTAATGTAGAGCCCACTAGTTTCTGTGCTAACAGAATCGCCCGATCGAGAATTTAAAAAAGCTTTAAAACAGATTCCATAGGGCCGTACATCAGGTCAGTGCTAAAAGATAACCTGAGATTTGAAAATATGACTATGTCTACGGTTCAGAGCGGCACCGCTGTAACTGTAGTTTCAAAAAAATTCTTAAAAATACATTAAAATAAAATCCCAGAGATGTAGGCCTGATGGAGGGAAGTCTGGCATTGCCTCTGCTAAATAGTCTCGGGAAGGAACTTGTTTTGGTGGAACATGTGTACGTTCAAAAGTAGTTTTAGTCGTGCAACAGAAAACTCTGATTGGACAAATAGTCTAGCTAGCTGTCTGGATTTACCCTGCAGAGATCTGAGGAGCAGTTAACCATAGTCCTCACAAATCCACCGGAGGTTAGAACGCCAACACAAAGGAAGAGGAAGGTGACGGACATCCGGCCGAAAAAGAGGGACAACCGACAAATCTTCCGGCAGCAACGGAGCAATCCCGGAAGTGGAAAATCGTGGATATAGACAAGGTGGGGGGCTACTTAGGCCCGATGGGCCACTGGGCTTACATAACACTGGGGCAAACCCTGAGACTCCACACTTGATCTGTGTGTGCAAACACAACACTGCTCCAAAAATGGATATCAAACAGGCTTCACGTACGTCGCAGCCAAATGTGCCGGATGTCTGACTTACTTTCTTCCTCGGCTTCACGGTGAAGAAGATATTCGGGACAAGGGACTCCGGTCTGAGAGAGCAATAGAAAGTGACGACACCAGCCAGGAACGACCAGAAGACCATCAGGATGTGGATATACCTGGAGGGAGAGTATTAAACAGCATTAAAAACAAATGTAAAGTAACAAAACATATACAGAGAGGTTTATGCTTCGACGCAGAGGTCCAGGGTTCGAATCCGACCTGTGACAATTTCCTGCATGTCTTCCCCCTGTCTCTCTCCCCCCTTTCTTACCTAGCTGTCCTTTCAAAATATAAAATGCAGAAAAGCCCAAAAAATAATCTTAAAAAAATAAAAATAAGATAAATAAGTATCAGTGTTAAATGTATGGCTCCTCTCTGTGTTTGTATTTGACTTTTAGATAAAGTTGTAACTCACAAAGTCTCTTCCTAAGAGCCACATAACATCTCTTGTTTTTGAAAATGCCAAAATAGTGACGCGGAAAATGCTACACATTCTCAGGTTCCTAGCTTCTCTTGATCTTAAGATATATTCACATTGCTGCGTTTTGGTTAAAAACAAATATCTTCTGCTACGTTTCCCCCTATCATTCCCCCTGCTCTGGTGTTTCCCCCTGTCATTCCCCCTGCTCTGGTGTTTCCCCCTCTCATTCAGACGCTTAAAAACCAAAACTTAGCAGTTTATATGTAGACTTAGACAAAAGTAAATTTTGGATTTTGTTTGGTTTTATAGCCTGCACTTGCACTGCAACTGAAGAGTCAATTTAGTCTGCTTCTATCACATCTAGACCAGGTCAGGATAAAAAACTAAGTGAACTTTTACAATCTGGACTACATTACCCCAGAAAACACAGTTTTAGATTTGGGACAACTTTATTATATTTGTGAAAATGCAACAACAACAAAAATGTCACTGCTCTAGGCTGCATTGGACCAGGTCCAGGTCCAAAACCAACTGTATTTAGACATGATTACCCCCCCAGAGAAGCCAAAGACTCGGTTTTAGATTTGGGAAAAACTGATTCAATTGAAATTTCACTTTTTGTTTCACCTCCCAAAACTAGAGCTAGAAAGCAGTACTTTTAGCGTGTAAAGAACCAACATATTTCCACATGAAAATCGGTAAACTATGTGTTTATTTCAACATAAAATAGAGTAGTAATGGTTGGAAAGGTAGAAAGACGACCCAAAACGCATTTTCATAGTTTTATTTTGTTTCTGTCGACTTTGAATTAAGTTTATTTCACGATGCTTAAATTACTGTTTATTTACATGGAGTCTGGTGGGTTTAGAGAACGAGATTTCGCGGATGTTTTTATGTTTTTAAGGTCGACCTCCTTAGAAATCCTTTCCATAATGTTGTCAGACATTTAAAATATTAATCTGGTCCTGTCAGTGGCAAAACAAATAATTTTGTTAACGTAAATACAAGCTGCACAATTGCCCTATTAACTTCCATTGTAGCTTGTTTCGCCCATGTCGCTAAATACGGCAGTTACCCTTCAGGGTCCAGGCTGTCGCCTAGCAATGGGACTCCACTGAGAAGGTCCCTGATAAGACTACAGCAGCAGACATCACATGACTCACTCACTCAGTGTTTAGAGATAATAGGACACTCTCCAGCCCTGGAAAAACTGGTTTGTTTTTATGTTTTTTACCTGTTGAGCAGCACAGTCAGCGCGAACATAGACAGCAGCAGAAAGCACATGAGTGGATACTGACGTCCAGCTTCTCTCAGGACGTCAACCTTCAGTCTCCGTTTCAAAGTCTCCAAATACGTTAAAATACCGGCCATCCTTTCTTTCCAAAGGGCGCCTGTTGACACACACAGACATTTCATATAACAACCTAACACTACAAATGGTTGTTTATGTCTGTTTTAATTGATAATACCGAATTAAAGTTAAGAGGTTACGCGTTTAAAATGTAAATTTAAACTTACGTCGACGACAGCTAGCCAAAGTTAGCTGACTTAGCTTAGCTTAACAGTTGACGTTAGTTTTTTTTTTTTTTAAAAGGCAGACTTACAAAAACTACCGGAACACCTCTTCATATAAAACGCCACATTGTATCCACAAGCACAGTCTTCGTCTGTTGGCCAGACTATAGTCCCAAACTCAAGTTTCCAAAGTTTTTACTTCATGTTATCCTTCTTTTTTATTGAAAGTCCCGAGCGACTTCCCTGACAGATTGAATGTTTTCTAATCCGACGCAGGGTTGCCAGGTCCGTCAAAAGACGCACGTAAATTAGTCGCGATTTGTTAAAGGGCCAGTAGGCGGTTTAAATACCGACTTCTGTGCAATACGTAGGCTATTGGGGTTATGCGATATGTTAGTTGTGCAATACGTAGGCTATTTAGTTTGTGCATTATGTCAGTGCATTGTGTGAATTAAAAACTGCACTGAAAGGAGAAGTTAATGTGCTTACTATATAGGTACCTGTCTTTTTATTTATTTATTTAACCTTTATTTAACCAGGTAGGCTGTTGAGAACAGGTTCTCATTTGCAACGGCAACCTGGCCAAGAAAAGCGTAGGCTAGGTAGCGTCTAACGTATATATGAGAGCATGTTGTGTATTGCATGAGGGTATGTGTTGAGAGATGTGTATTTTCTGTGTTTTGTGTTGTCTTTGTAAAGCTGCGGATCAGTCAGAGTCCAAAACTAATGTCCTTTCTGGGACGATAAAGGATATCTTATCTCATCTCTTTGTTCTTCTTGTTTAATTCATTTATACGAGTTACATACAAGGAAAATGTCCGTAGATTTATGATTTTTATACAGACTAAATGTGTACTAAGTTGAGGGCTGCCTGCAACTATTGAAATGAAATATGAAAATGAATGAGTGTTATGTTTGATTAATAGGTTGATTATTTGTAAAATGTCAGAAAAAAAGTGAAAAGTTACAATCATACACATAACATCTTTGGATATTGCCTGTTTTGTCCAATAAAAATAAAAGATTGTGTATTTTTTTAAAGGGGAAAACAGCAAATCATCACATTGGAGAAGCTACAATCAGAGGTATTTGGTATTTTTTCCATTAAAAAATTGATTTTGAAATGATTTATTTTCTTCATTTAAACTATTTAAGCATCTCTCTCTTTGCTAGTGTTTATTTTAAAATCATCAATTTTGTTTGATAAAACGGTCTCACAGAGAGACATAAACGTGTATTTGACTAAGCAGGCATGGCAACCCTAAATCCAAACAACGTAATTTCCGGTAGTTTTTAACGCACGTCACTGACTAGAATTACAAATAAATATTAATCCGTGAGACCACGTCATTAATCAAATGTAAAATATCTTTCATTTGACACTTTGTGTTAAATGTGTTGTCTGTAGATGTTTTAATAAACAGTTTCTCTTCATGTTAAAGGGACAGTATGATTTAATGAAGTGAGATAATAATAGTAACCTAAACTGACTTAATATTTCGGTTTTATTTGACAATTTTTGTCTATAAGTTTAAGGAAATCCAATTTACACATTTAAAACAGGAGTGTTAAACTCAACTTCTCTTCAGGGCCAAAAATGTACAGTTTATTAACATTGTCGGAAATAGTGTTAAAAATTACAGAAAAAGTGCCAACATCTTCGGAAAGAGCTGCATAAATGTAGAAAAAGCAACAAAAAAATCAAAAATAGCACCCATTTTTTTAGAAAAAAAAATCCCCCCAAACATCTAAAAAGGCATACAAAAAAATATTTAAAAAAACACATCTAAAAAAAGTGTAATACCCCCCACAAATGTCGAAAAATAGCAGCAAAATTGTAAAAAAATAAATAATTGGAAAACGTGACAAAAATGTTGAAAGAGGCATCAGAAAAATGTCATAAATAGTGTTAAAAATGCAAAAAAAAAAGTGTCAAAATCTTTGGAAAAAGCTGCATTAATGTAGAACAAGACAAAAATAGTGCCAAATCTTTAGAAAAAAAATCCCTAAAACATGTAAAAAAAAAAAAAAAAAAGATAGTTTAATATAAACACTGGGTCAAAATTTAAAATGAAAATTTTTTTTCCCCCCCCACACTTTTGTTGCGTTTCCTGAAATTCCCGCTGCTTTTTCAGATGTTTGGTGATTTTTTTTGGGACGTTTTTGAAGCTTTTTCCAACATTCTTTTATCAATAATTTCCTTCAAATGCTATAAAAGTGAATAAAACACCCAAATTCAATGAAAGTAATGAACTGATGATTTATTTAACTTGTGAAGTGCGTTGTAGGGAACCATCCACGTTTTTTTTTTTTTTTTTTTTTTTCTGACAATTTGGTTGAAAGAAACCCAAATTTCTTAGCCCGGGTAAACCCTGACAAACTTCAGGCAAATTTGAGATTTGTTCTGCAAGTCAGCCTGGCCGAGAGCCCATTCAAGGCCTTCTCCAATGTTTCCAAATCGAGGAACCAATCACAACCGTTGAGGGCGGGCTTTACACGATGACGATAGCGCAGCGACGGCGAGAAGCTTCTTGTTTACATTCAACACAACGGCTACCGAAGCGCAGCAGCCCGTTGATGTCGCTACGTCACCCAGATCGTTGGTCTGATTGGTTGAAGGACTATTCAATTGTGCCCCTTTGGAAATGGGCTGTGAATGAAGCTTCCCCCAGACCCCCCACTCTCAGTTACAGCTGAGAAGGGTCTGGTGTCAGCCAGGCTACAAAGTTCTGATATAGAAACTTTTTGAAAGTTGGTCAAATCTGACCAACAGGAGGGTTAAAGTAAAGCCAAAAGGTGTAAAACTAATTAGAAAAGTGCATTATTAAAACATTTCAGGAACTCTATAATGTGTAGATTTTTACTGTACGTTTTTTAAAATAGAAATCTGAAAAACATTCATGAAGCTTCAGAGCCCATGATGTAAACCATATGAACTAGAGATGGCCCGATACCATTTTTTGCTTCCCGATACCGATTCTGATACCTGAACTTGCGTATCGGCCGATAGAGAGTACCGATCCCATACCAGTGTGTCATATATTTTATTATGATTTAACAGCTGTATACTACTATCCCTGTATGGATGTGATATGATGTATAACAGCTGTATACTACTATCTCTGTATGGATGTGATATGATGTATAACAGCTGTATACTACTATCTCTGTATAGATGTGATATGATATATAACAGCTGTATACTACTATCTCTGTATAGATGTGATATGATGTATAACAGCTGTATACTACTATCTCTGTATAGATGTGATATGATGTATAACAGCTGTATACTACTATCTCTGTATAGATGTGATATGATGTATAACAGCTGTATACTACTATCTGTATAGATGTGATATGATATATAACAGCTGTATACTACTATCTCTGTATAGATGTGATATGATATATAACAGCTGTATACTACTATCTCTGTATGGATGTGATATGATGTATAACAGCTGTATACTACTATCTCTGTATGGATGTGATATGATGTATAACAGCTGTATACTACTATCCCTGTATAGATGTGATATGATGTATAACAGCTGTATACTACTATCTCTGTATGGATGTGATATGATGTATAACAGCTGTATACTACTATCTCTGTATGGATGTGATATGATGTATAACAGCTGTATACTACTATCCCTGTATGGATGTGATATGATGTATAACAGCTGTATACTACTATCTCTGTATGGATGTGATATGATGTATAACAGCTGTATACTACTATCCCTGTATGATGATATGATGTATAACAGCTGTATACTACTATCTCTGTATGGATGTGATATGATGTATAACAGCTGTATACTACTATCCCTGTATGATGATATGATGTATAACAGCTGTATACTACTATCTCTGTATGGATGTGATATGATTTCTATCTTTGTTGTCGGTCTGGCTCAGGTTAAACTCTTTGGGACACAAACAATCACATGCAGTAAATGCCACAGAACTTTATTTTATTATCGGTTATCTAGTTATAACGGAAAAATAAACTACTTTAACGTAGATTTTCTTTATGGCTTTATTACGTGGTATCGGATCGGTGCATAAACTCCAGTACTTCCCGATACCAGCATTTTAGGCGCTATCGGAGGCGATGCAGATACTGGTATCGGTGCATCTTTAATATGAACATATTCACAAGAACTTGACATTAGCTTGACAATAAAAACACAAAACCCCGAATCAAAGTCAATAACTTTATTAGAAAAATAGGTTTAACTCACCTCACTGTACAGTATAAAACAATTCATTTGCAACAATGCAAACACACTTGTTAGCAAAAAAATAAAAACAGTTCTTGACCCTTTAAAATTGGGGATCCAACAAGAGTCAAAACTAGTATGAAAAACAAAAGTCAATCTGGCTCTTTTTCTTTTTTACAAACCGGGTAAAACGAGAGAAACAAGATGCACAATCAGCTTTCTGAACTGGAAGATTGCTAAACATGAGTCATATTCAAAGAGACAGCGTTTCATGGCATAAGTCACAACAAGGCAACAACAGAAAGACTATACAACACAGTAACTGATGCTTAACAAGAAGAGCTTAAAGGAGAAATCCAACCTCCGATAAAGACCACACACTGGAACATTATGTGGACTAAATAATCCAACCATCTGGGATATATTACTCCAGTGTTTAAAACACAGCAATGAGCACCGAGGAAGGAACTTTGGGTTCAACCTGGGGGGGGAGGGGCGAGAGAGAGGGGGGAGAGGGAGAAAGAGAGAGGGGGAGAGGGAGGGTGGCAGAGGGAAAGAGAGGGAGTGAGAGGTAAAGAGGGAGAGAGAGAGCGAGGGGGCGAGAGGTAAAGAGGGGGAGAGAGAGCGAGGGGGCGAGAGGTAAAGAGGGGGAGAGAGAGCGAGGGGGCGAGAGGTAAAGAGGGGGGAGAGAGAGCGAGGGGGCGTGAGAGGTAAAGAGGGGGAGAGAGAGCGAGGGGGCGAGAGGTAAAGAGGGGGAGAGAGAGCGAGGGGGCGAGAGGTAAAGAGGGGGAGAGAGAGCGAGGGGGCGAGAGGTAAAGAGGGGGAGAGAGAGCGAGGGGGCCAGAGATAGGGAGAGAGAGGGAAAGGGAGAGAGGGACATTCCCTACTCCAGTGTTTAAAACGCACCAATGAGCATCGAGGGCATAACTGAGTTCAACCTTCATTTCCTGCATTCTGGGGGATTTTTCTGAAACATTTTGTGACACGTACAGTTTATTAACATGCTTTGATTTTATTAACATGCTTTGATTTCATTCGGAAGTCAAATGTGCCAAGAACGTCGGAAAACGTGACAAAAACGTTGCAAAGGGCTTCAGAAAAAATGACAAATAGTGCCAAAAGCTTCGGAAAAAGCGACAAAAACGTCATAAATAGGATATTTGTTCTGCATGCAAAAGGTCTATTTATAAAAATGTTATTATTATTAATTAATTAATCTGCTGCACTGTTCAAAACATGTTTCAGGATGCTTTTTTAAGGAATTAGTGTGGGGGTTGACTTAAACTGACTTAATATTTCGGTTTTATTTGACAATTTCTGTCTATAAGTTTAAGGAAATCCAATTTAAACATTTAGAACAAGAGTGTTAAACTCAACTTCTCTTCAGGGCCAAACATGTACAGTTTATTAACATTGTCGGAAATAGTGTTAAAAATGACAGAAAAAGTGCCAAAATCTTCAGAAAAAAGCTGCATAAATGTAGAAAAAGACATGTATGCATGTATTGGGGGAAAAGGGTATCTTATTCAATTTTATAGCATTTTGAAGAAAAAAAAAATTATACAAGAACATTGAAAAAAAAAATGGACAAAATGTAAAAAAAAAAAAAAAAAAAAAAAAAAAAAAAGCCTGACAAAAACTTGGAAAAAGTGACAAAAACGTCGGGAAAAGTGTCGACCAATTTTAGTTTTAAATCCTGACCCAACTCAAAGTTGCAGGTCGACAGGAAGACAACATGAGGGTTAAAATGCCTTTAACACAGGGGGGTCAAACTCAACTTCTCTAATAGCCGGGACACACTTAGCCGATTATCGGCCGTTGGACAGTCTGGCGAGGTCAGTGACTCGAGTCTGTTCGGTGTGTCCCGTGCTGTCGTCAGTCTGGGGGGCTGTCGACGTTCATTTTGGCCGACCTGACATGTTCGGCAGGGCAGTCGGGACTCACCCGGAAATGACGAGCGGGATGAGGTGACTAGAGTCTCTCAAAATCTGACGAAAATCTTTTAAACTGACCTTTGTTGATCTGAAATTAACAAATGTTTTCAGAAACACGTTTCGGTGAACTATTTTAGTCCAATATGAGATCGTATTCTGAACGAGCCGCCATGACAGTCTGGCTTTGAATTTCCGGAGAAAACAAACCCATGTGACGCGTTCGTCCAATCAGCTGCCGGTTTTCATTTCTTGGGCAACAATACAGATTAGCGCCGCCTGCTGTTATAGAGACGTATTACGTCTCGTCTTTTTGGTGTGTTCTGTGGCAGTTTCTGGACCAACACGGGGAGACTGATCATCTCGACTGGCTTTTCTGTCAACGGTTGGCCATCTGGGTGGTGTGTAAGCAGCTTTAAGGCCACACTGGAAAAAGAATCGCACCGAGGGCCCGACGTGTAATTTATTCACAAGCTTTGATTTCATCGAAGAAGTCCCATCGTGGCAACAATGTCGGAAAACGTGACAAAAATGTTGAAAAAAAAAGCCCCCGAAAAATGTTGTGTTAAAAACTTCAGAAAATTCTGCACAAGTGTCAAAAAAGTGGCAAACACATCAAATATACCGCCAAATCTTTAGAAAAAAAGTCCCCAAAACAGCTAAGAAACAAAAATCAGGCCCGATCAAAGTTTGTGAGTGTCTTGAGTTTGACACACGTGCTTTAATACATCTGGCAGATACTCAATAGAATCAGATTAAAAATTACTGAGAAATTTAAAGAAGCTACGAAATCGCAAGTCGCAAAAAAAAAAAAAAAAAAAAAAGAAATTTGGGGTGTTTATTGTCCCTGATGTTTGAAATTTAGAGGCATTTCATACACAGTTTCTTTAGCCCCTTGATTGTGTTATATCGGCCAATTTCTTTTTATTTGGGGGGGATTTCTGACCCTGTTTGTGTGGGTAATAATTTGTGAATCTTTATCTCTAACAGCAATCTGCAGGTAAATTATTACAAACCGGCTGTAAACCAAAATGTGCTCACCAAAAGTCTGTTATTTCCCCCCAACGCTCGAGTACATTAGGATGGATTTGCTCCTTTAAATTCTTAACATTTTGATTTCCATTATGTGTACACTGATAGCAGAAAAGACATGAATTAACACCAGTTTACTCTACAGAGAATATGTCACAACCACATATATGGCATGATAATCAGTCTACAGTGACATAGAATGAGAAATGTATAATCGTGCTTTTGCAATGACAACTTTTTCCCATATCAGGTTTACTTTGATTCCTAAACTTTTCAGGACCTGCTTAAAGGATAACCTGGACCCTATGTTTCTATGTTTTTGTGTGTAACTGACTGATGGGAACAACAATCCTTGAAACTGGTCCAGTATTAAGCGTGAACACTGACAGGCCGGGGCTGCAATGTAACCCTGTCGGGCAAATGTTCAGTGTCAGTTAGTGTCCACTAAAAGTTGTGTCTCTGCCGCTGACAGACTCAGATTAATATTCCAAGTGTCTGACAACATTATGGAAAGGATCCCTACAGAGAGAGACCTTTAAAACCTCTTTTAAGACCTTTCTGTTTAACCAGAAACCGCTCTGAAGTTGCTAGCACTTAACCCACCAGACTCCATTAAAAAAAAAAATACTGGACCAATGTAAAAGATTGTTGTTTCCATCAGTCACTTAGACACAAACACATAGGAACATAGGGTCCAGGTTGGAAAACACGGCAGTTACCCTTTAAGAGAGCCTCAGCATCACTGGATGTCAGTGGTAATCCATGAATGACCACTCACATCTCGATTTGTGTGCAGAACAAACATCACTTTGCAGACACCCTTGCATCAATGGGTACAAACAGAAACATAAGACAGTTTTTCCCCATCGTGGAAGACAAAGGATGACTGTGGTTTCCAGGCATTTATGATTTCACAACAGAAAAACTACTTTCTGTCTGTAAACTACATCATCACTCATTTATCAAGACAGCAAGGCTTCTTCAGGCTCATTTCCGGAGGAGCTACAGCCAACGTCAAGTTTCAACCGAGAGCTCAAAGTCATTAAGTGCTCTGTCGTTGTTGCTTGTGTATATCTCTGAGGCTACATCTACCATGCTACGTTTTGATTTTTTTTACAAGCGGCGTTTTGAGACAAAAACGATCTCCCTTTGTTTTCAGCGCCAGTAGCAGAACTAATCTGCGTCCATATTAACGCAACAGATTGCCTGATGTTACTCTGCGGTTGAAAATCATGGATGTATAAATTGAAAATACAGAAAATACTTTTGGAGAAAGCGACAAAAACGTGGGAAAATGTGACAAAAAAAAGCAACTAAACCTCCCAAAAAAGCGTCAAAAACATTTATTAGCTTGCAGCGACGACAATGCGGAACTTACTGAAAGGTATGTAAGCTACTTAACCGATAAAACTGACGGACGCATCAGAGAGATAGTCAGAGAGACTGTCAGATAGACGGACGCATCAGAGAGATAGTCAGAGAGACTGTCAGATAGACAGACAATCAGAGAGACAGACAGAACTGTTACTGAAAGGTCTGTAAGCTACCTAACCGATACGACGTCGTGGTTTCCATAGGTCTCGGTTTGTGTCCATCCAGACTACAAAGCAACCCCAGAGTTTTCAAACCAAAAACGGAGGCAGCAGTGTTTCCAAATGTTAAAGTTTTAGGGGCTCCGAAACGGCAGAGTAGTGTGGACGCGAGGCGTGAACGTAGAAAAAGATATTCGTTTTTAAACCAAAACACATTAGTCAAGATGTAGACTAAGACTGTACTGGTTTTCAGTCAACCAAACACAAGTTCCCCAATATAATAATAAAGAAAATTATGATTACAAAGGTACATATTTATCTGTATTTACAAGTTTGTCTACGGTTATAGTGTACCAACAAATGTATATTTTGCAGAAGAGAAGAAAAGATACAAAGTGGAATATGACATTTTGATATATTAATGCTATAATATGGAGGGAGAGAGACAAACGTATCCTCTTTAACGTGTTAAGAGGTAACAGTTTCTAAAGCAGAACGTAGTAGTGTAGATGTAGCCTCAACTAAGAGCTAAAATTCATCAAGTGCTCTGTTGCTGCCTGTGCATATCGCTGAGGTGGAGTGAAAGTGCCTCAGTTTCCTTGAGTACAAAAAAGGGGCAGAGCAGGCGAGTCCTCGAAACGGAGGTAGTTAACGGACCCATGGTGGTGCAAGTTCTTAAAGAACCCTGTTCCTGGAATGCCCGACCTTCGAGAGAAGGTGATCGCATCTCAACACCATCTCTGATAATCGTAGATTATCACATAAAGTCCATCGTAAAGATGTAGTTTTAAGTCCAGTTCAGACCAAAGACTTGTGACAAGACGAAACCTGTTTTCGAACGTTTCAGGCCCGTCTCAGCTCGACTCAAAAGAGCCGATGGCGTGGCTGCGACTCGGCTGGTGGAGTCTCCAGAGGCTGGTTTTAGAACGTAAGAGACGTCTCCTGTTTCTACAGCCAATAGAGAAGTCCGCTATAAACTATAGTAATAAAATCATCCATAATCTATTTTATTTCGGTTACAGTTATGTGTCAGCTGGTTGAAATGGCAGTTTTAAAACAGACTTAACGAGCGCCAGCAAGCGATTGGTACGTGGTGGAGAGTGATAGAGGAACTGAAAAGAGGGAGCGCAGTTAGAACAAAGCAGAGAAAGAAAACATTTTCACCGTTTCATCGCTGCTAGAAATGCAACTGTAGCAAGAATCTCACCATCACAGTCATTCATATATTCTTTTAAGACTCTACACATGATATCCAGCTGCTAACCCCCCCCGATGCTATGGAGTTAAAGCATCCTGTCTTATTGGTTGTTAGCTGGCAGGTTTCAGAACTCTGCAGATTGGCGCATTGCAAGAAGGTGCAGTAGTAACTCCTCTCATCGCACATCTTTGGTCTGAACTGGACTTAGCAGCTCAAAGAATACAACAAAAATAGCATAGAATTTCACTAAACCACTCCAAAACTTAAAACTTAAAAAAAGTGCAAAGACTTTTCCAGGAGGATGTCCATCATGAACTCCTACTCAGCAAGTCTCAAATGGCATATTTTCAGGTGTCGGGCTGGGGGAGCTTGAAAACGTTTTCTTTCTAAGAAAAGCAAGCCCATGTTTGGCTCTTGTGATTATCTTTGAACATGGCAGGTTCGGGAGAAAAAAAAAAAAAGGGCGGGAATGCCATTGGACCACTGAGTCAGTTGACCTTACCATTCCTTCCACTGGCAGCCTGCAGCGTGCAACGCCAGACGCTGGTCAGTCTTCATAGCGACACATCAGGACCGGCCTCGACCCCTTTTTCCTGCTAGTCAGGTAACAAAAGGAAGCAATTAGAGAATGGCAAACAGGATCATGTTACATCTACACACACACACATCTACAGCTTTGAGTCCCTCGCGCTCACACACACACACACACACACTCGCTCAGTATAACTGTAAAAGGGAGAACATTGTAACAAGTAAAACATGAATTTGCGTACATTAGAAGACAAAGCAGCACTCTCACAGACTGGCACGCACTCTGATTTAACATGCACGTCAATGCCTTAAAGGAGGACGACAAACAGAGATTTAACGGCCCGGATCAGATCATAAATTAAATGGTTTGGAGGTGCAGCAGGTGAGACGTGAACACGCTTAGACAGGCAGAGAGAGAAAGGGGAGGTGGGGGGGTAAAGAACAGCCATTAAGTAAACTATAAAAGCAAACTGAACAAAAACCACTACAAGCGAGTCATGCATGGCAGTTATCTCTCACAAGAGCAATCCTCTAGATAAACATGCAAGATTAGTATCCAGGCCTTCAACAGCTAGATGTAGATCCTTCTGGGACAAGGAAAAGCTTCACTTTCACGTTAATAAATCAAATTGTGCTTTTATTCCGACTAGTAACAAAGAGGACTTTATGTGACAGACTCGTAGGGGGGGCAGGGCTTACGACTGATGCTGCGTTGACAGTGAATTTGGGACACCAATTTGTGAAACATGTTTTTGGACATGAGAGGAACTCATAAGGATGAAGTATGTCACCACACATACAGAGCACTTGAGAGATGCCGACTATAGAAGTAGGTGATTTGGAATTTGATGGCATGCAAGGTGACACTGTAGCATGTGGCCAACATTGGCAAACCTTTAGTCCATTTTCTTCCACAAGGAGCCTTAAATTTGAAGGCAATTTGAAGAGAGAATTTGCCGAAACATGAATTTGCAACACAATTTGAAGTTTTTGTACACGTGTGCGTGTATTTTATTAAAGCAGACAAACAGCAAAGAATACAAGCCAAAATGTAAAGCCAAAAAATAGGACTACCGGTCCCTTTTTTTTCTTTTTTTCTTTCAATAACAAGACACGCATTACTTTGTGACAATACAAATTGTATTTTCATTTGTTTTAAATACATGTTTAGGAGACATATGCTTTGTTGCTGTTAGCTAATTAAAACATGGAAACCAGAATCTCTAAAAACATACATAAAGCTATAAGCCAAATAGACAGCTCGAGCACATATTTGCATCTAAAAATTTTTCCAAACGGTATGGGAAATCGTTAAAACGACCATCTTAAAAAAAAAAAAAAAAAAAAAAAAAAGGATAAAAAGAAAACCAGTTGCCAGAAACAGGTAGGAGTGTGACTACGGTTCGAGTCCAAGCGGATTATTAAAATATGTACAAAAAGATATCTTGCCAGATGTCACCCAATTTTGAGGAAAAAAAAAATGTAGGCAACCGTACGGGATAGAGGGCCAATCAGATCAAGTCTCTAAATAAAATGACAAAAACAAAAAACAATAAACACGTATTTTGTTATCAAAGCCCTACTGGTTTACTTCCACTGTTGCCCAAAAGAATCCTGATAAAATTCCTGGTTGTCGGATTTGTAACCGGAATAGTTACCAGAATGATCACCACCCTGGAGCGGTTGCTGAGCAATGGGTTGAGAGCCCCAGTTCTGATTATTGGTCTGGCGACGCTTGGAATCTGGCTGGTTGTACCCATCAGCTTTGCGCTTTCCTCCTACATTTCCACCGCGGCCACCCCGAGCACCACGTACCCCTCCGCGCCCTCTCGGCGGCACGCCTCCTCTTGCTCCCCGCACGCCACGGCCCGGCCCGGGCCCGCCCCGCTGGGAGAAGTTGGCCCTGCCTCTGGGTACCCCGACGCCACCACGCCCTCTGGCCGGTGAGGATCCTCCCCGGGAGCCCCGGTTGCCGCCTCGTCCTCGGCTCGGCGCCTGGAAGTCGTCGTAGCCGTAGTAGGGGTCGTCGTAGCCGCCGCGGTAGTTGTGGTAGTCATAGCCGTAGTAGTCGTAGTAGTCCTCGTAGCCGTAGTAGTCAGGGGGGTAAGCGGCATAGCCGCCCCGGTTGCCGCCTCTGCCCCGGCCTCTGACAGGAGGCGGCATGTGGGAAGGAGGAGGGTAGTAGTAATAGTCATCATACCTTAGAGAGTGTGAAAGAAAACGAGGAATAAGAATAGAGACACAATATCAGAGGATGGGATCGGGATCTTTGATCAGTTATAGGGTTGTATGGTTGCATATTGAGAAACGATAGATTGAAAACACTTTTTACATTTGGACATTTAACTATTTTTGTAATTAAAAGATGTAAAAAAGTAGGGGTGCATGATATATCGACTCAATACAGTTATCACGTTGCGCAATATTATATTGAAAGTGTCGCGATAAGTATGCAACATTTAGTTTTTAGTTTGTGTATTTTGTGGAGCGCTGCGTCCCGTCCGTTGGCTGTGCGGCTTAGTTGTGTTTGATTTAGAGCTTGAAACACCGTAATGGTCATGTTTCATTGGCCAGTTACCGTGCCACTTGCACATGTTCGTGGGTCACTATGTGACCAACCCTATGGAGCATACCACGTGTGTGCATATTTCAACAGTGTGACAGTGTAAGTGAAGAAACAGATAGAGAAAACAAACGGAACGAATCAGAAGTGAAAGAAAAGTTTTGTCCTGTTTTATTTATTTTATTCTGTCCAACCAGTAGAACAGGTCCTGTTCTGTAGACATGGTCCTTATTTATTTATTCATGTTGGACCAGTCCAATATGACCGTCAGTTGAAATAAACCTAGTGTTGTATTTGTTATCAATCTATTTTGATGCGTTCTCCCGTAACTTTTGTAATTTTACATGTTTCAAAAAAATCTAAATTAATATAGATATCGCAATATCACATTTTGTCAATATCGTGCAACTCTAATTTGGATATTAACTATTTTTGTAATTAAAGATGTAAAAAAGGGTATGTAAATTTCAAAAAAAGGATAAAAGCCAAAAAGCAATTTGCTTCCTCCCGGACAAGAGTTTTTATATAAAGAGTATTTATTTATTTTGCTTATTCTTTTGTGTGTTGTACGAAATTAACCATTTATATTTAATCTTACAATTAAAATAATTAATACATTACCCGTGCACTGAACTGCCTTGCACTATAGTTAAATCTTAAATCTCAGACTATACTGATATTTCACTATTCCTTCTCTTCAATTGTTATTGTACATTTTTGTAAACTCTACTGTATTGTTATACTATATACTTAACAGTATTTCTTTTTAAATTTCTTACTGTCCTTTGTTTTTATTCTTTATGTTCAGTAAGTGTTGTACTTTAAGAGCAAAGATTAACCGGAGTCAAATTCCTTTATTGTTTACGCAAACCTGGCCAATAAAGCTGATTCTGATTTATATATTAATTTATTCTGATCCGTTTCTTACATTTGTGTTTTGGCTGCTTGCCTCTGTTGCTTGCGCTCCTTCCTTTTCTGATCCGGTGGCTTGGCGAAGACGATCTCAATCGGCTCTCCCTCCAGCTCCTTCCCATTCATTTCTTCCAACGCCTGAGAAAAAGCAGCCAGTCGGACACATGTTAACATTCCTGAAGACTGTCTTTTAGTTCGACAATCATCACAACTTATTATTTAGATTCAGGCTGAGAAACTTAAATGTATAACAACTTCAGAAAATCCATACCTTCACTGC
Source organism: Perca flavescens (assembly GCF_004354835.1). Taxonomy (NCBI): domain Eukaryota; kingdom Metazoa; phylum Chordata; class Actinopteri; order Perciformes; family Percidae; genus Perca; species Perca flavescens. The sequence continues at coordinate 30,729,634 of NC_041348.1, forward strand.
ACCGTCCCTCTCTTCAAAGTGAATGAAGGCGTAGTCTTTGAGCTTCTTAACTCGCTCCAGTTTTCCAAACTCACTAAATGACGTCTCCAGGATCTCCTCTGTGACCCCATTGGCAAGATTTCTCACAAATAAAACCTTCACCTGCGAAGTGGACAGGAAGAAGCTCAAATTTAATGTTCATCTCTCCTCTAACAAGTTAATTATATGTGCCATAATTTGATTTTTAGGATGAATACTCCTTTATGTGAAAAAGATTGTTTATTCTTTTTAACAAAATGTTTCTAATTGCTCTTTAATGTTTTATATCAAGCACTTTGAATTGCCTGGTTGCTGAAATGTGCTATATAAATAAAGCTGCCATCCCTTTGCCTGACGTTTCCAGACATTGCGTTTACCATTCCTACTTTCAAGTTGTCGTTTTCCATCATTTAGCACGTGTAAAACTCAAGGCCCATGGTCCAAATCCGGGCCCTCGCAAATTTCGACCAGCTCACAAATCAATTTAGGTTTACCATAAACTTCGGACCGCCTAGTTGTGCATCAAACCAAAAGAAGGGAAAATGTTTGCAAACTGCTATCACATGTGGCTCAAAGCCAAATTTGGCAGATTTGCTGACTTTGAGACTCCGAAATACCCACGGAACCAACGAGTTTGCATATTCAGGCCTACTTTTGAACATGTAATCAGAATGCATTGTTTTTGCTAAATTCTATGATGACTAAAAAAACTTTTTGCTGACTTTTTAGGGCTTTATGTGAGCCAAATTGTATGTGAAAAAGATTATGAGACGCATGAGATGCAATAACTGTCAAAGACATTTAACTTTCTGATTAAATAAAATCACGTCATTAAACAATACATGTCTTGACAGGGCTTGGTGCAGAGCGGTCCCCTACCAATAGGAAGGTTGGTGGTTCGATCCCTGGCCCTGCAGTCCAATGTCGATGTAGCAAGACACTGAACCCCAGAATGTGTGTGAATGTCCATCTGATGAGCATGTGGCACCTTATACGGCAGCCTCGGCCACGGTGTACGAATGTGTGTGAATCGTTTATCTGACAGTCCTTTTACATTTACATTTGATGGCCCTGCAGGGGCCTGACACCCCTGACATAGCGTCACACTCATTGAAGCTCACCTTGGCCATGACCTCTGGGTCGGGATCTTCGATGGGATCGGCCCACTCCACCGTCACCACGTTACCCCAAACCTTCACCTTGCCGCTCATTAGCCGGCGACGAGCCTGAGCGGCCGTTTTGTGGTCTTCGTACTCCAGGAAGCAGAAGCCTCGGTTCTTCTTTTTGTCGTCGGGTTGATGGTAAAGTATGACATCACTGAGGCCCTCTGTAAGAAGACAGAAACAAGACAGATTTTCGGAATTTAAAAACTGCAGCAGGGGCGGCATTACAGAACACAATTACATGAATCTATATAAAAAAAAAAAAGGTTTTTACCTGTGACTTTACCAAACTCTTCAACAATCTGTTCCTTTGTTTTACTCTTGGGAATGGAGCCAACGAATAGCCTGTTGTTGGCGACAGATATACACACCCCAATGTGCTTGCCAGGGCGGATCTCATGATTATTGCACTGTGAACAAAAGCGGGGGAAAACATATCAGCCATATATCAGGGTTTTTCCTGACTCAGAACAGGCCTCTTGGGGGGGTCATTTCTGACAATTCGACAAACAAGCATGTCTATTATGCTTGAGTAAATCAAACCCCAATCAACAAAACTGCTTAAAAAAAAAAAAAAAAAAAAAAGTAGTATTAATATCTAAATATTAGTCCGTACAGATCACCTGGAGAGTCGGACACCGCCAGACTCGACAGTAAAACTGAGATTAGCGCTTGTACTTAAGTTTATGTTCTGCTTGTTTAACAGTTTTTATTTAAATAGCTATTTTCAGGCTTCTAGATTATTGTTAGTGGCAAATTTAAGACCATTATAAATTAAATTTAAGACCTATATCATGACATACAAGTTTAGCCGATTCTGGACTCTGATATTGATTTTGTGTGTGTGTGTGTGTGTGTGTGTATGTATATGTATATATGTATATATATATATATATATATATATATATATATATATGTGTATGTATGTATATATATATAAAATTATATAATATATTAAATTTTTATATATATATATATATATATATATATATATATATATATATATATATATATATATATATAGCTAAAAAATTTAATCCGTTTCGAATGAGAGTCATGTGCTATTGCAATATAAATATAATTTAAATTGCATGTTCTCATTTGTATTCGTAATTCAGCAAATTATATTTGGAGTAGGGAAAGAAAAAATAAAAAAAAGAGAAAAAAATAAAACCTACATTGTAAAGCATGGCAGGAGCATTTCAATGAGAAAATGTAGACCCGTTTGAAATGACTTAAGACCTAGAACACAATTCCTCAGCGAATTGAAGACTTTTTAAGGCCTAAAATTTAGATTTTAAAATTTTAGACTTTTTAAGACCCCGTGGAAACCCTGAGTGGAGTATGCAGGAACTTTATGCACACACAAGTTGCTTGGCTGCAAAATAGAAACTAGTTCAGTCCAACTTCTGTTCCCTAGAAGAGAAGACTGTTCTGCTGAACAGTGCATTCCTGACAAACTCACTGATAGGTTGGATATTTCAGCCTACATGTTTAAAATGTATTTTATATCTTGTATGTAGGGTACTACACAAGAAGGTTTGTCTGGGGGCAAACTTTACCCACAAGAATGTGTAAATCTATTATGAGTTTGGGTACAACTGTCACAGAGGAATTGGAGCCAGGAATGTGGGAATCTATTAGAAGCACGTGCCATAAAAAGGTTCAGTTTAAGAGTAAACTTGTGCGGTGACATAGCTATCTCATGCTGTGTGAGCACAAAAAGAGTTTAAAAGGGATCCATTTCTATGTACATGTTGGTCACCCTTGAGCAGACACTCACCAGCTTCACAGCCTCCTGGGCGGCTTCTTTAGTGCAGAACGTGACGAAGGCGTAGCCCCTGTTCAGGCCACTGAGTGGGTCCATCATTAACCTCAGGTCCCAGATGGGTCCAGCCTTCTCAAAGAGGGGAACCAGCTCGTCTTCAAACAAGTCGCGGGGAATCTTCCCGACAAAAATCTAGGGAGGGAAAAAAACAAAACAAAGATTCACACATCACACTTACAGACTCCACTGCCTCTTTATATGAAGCAGAAAGAAATGAAGCTTTTAATGAGAATAGCATTCATAAGAATGTGATCTTAGTGAATTTGTTTCCTTTAAATAAAAATGAGTGTAGTCATTGCAATTTTATTGTTTAACATATCTGCATGTATTAAATCTAGTGGCTTCTTATACATTTTAGCCGCTTAAAAAGGTGCTCGAAGCGATGTCACGCGGTTTTTAGGCTACAAAAGTTTTTTTGTCACATACAGCAAACATCTCACTATCCACTAGCTGACTGTCCCCTGAACACACTGTAAAAAACACACGGCCTCTGTAGACAGCCCAGACTCCATAAACGGAAACAAAAACAAACTACTAAGGAGGATTTGGGGGTGGAGGGTTAGTGCACAGAAGCACAGAAGGGAGGGGGAGGGATGAGGAGGAGTGAGGTGCGAGCTAGCCCTTGTTGTTAGACAATACTGCGAATGTCAAGAAGTAACGTGACCCAACATTGCTTAGAGCACCTTTAAAAGCTGACAGAAGCAAGCAAGGTAAAGTTCATAGTTGACTTTAGATCAATGCAAAGTTCAACTAACATTTCACTATCCTTTCTTTCATTTAAACAGTCTGTATAGACTAAATGTAATAAGTTGTTCAAACAATCACTTTTGTACTAACTTATGCAGTTCCCAAATCCACAGTAAAACATTGTTTACAAGGTCTAGCAAAAGGAACTTCATCATTTGAAGTGATATGCAAAATATTTGCAGTTAACATCCCAGAAGTCAGCATTGCTTAATGTCTGAAAGTGAAACATTCTAATACTATTCTTCTAGTCTTTATATCTTTGTTGAGCAAAAGACCAGATGAAAACTATTTGCTTCCAGTCAAAGAAAACCGGTTCAGTTTTTAACCCTGGCTGACTCTTTGATTTACGTGACAATGTGTACCTCTGTTCCAACGTTGGGTTGGGCGCCCGTGTACACAGACTCAGGTGGGGGCCCGCCATACTTTCGTTGGCCTGTTGTTACATCGAGTGTGTAGTTGGTTCTGTCCAGGAGTTCCTTGATTTTGGCCTCATCTGGTCCTTTAGTGGAGTCTGAAACTTTAGTCCCTTGTTTCTCCCTCTGTCTGTAAGTCTTCATCACCCCACAGAGAAAGGCACTTTTGTTCTGGAAAAGAAAAGAACCAAGTTATAAATTTCATGGTGGTGTAGCCTGGGAAAACCCTGACAAACTTTGGGCAAATTTGAGATTTGCTCTGCAAGTCTGGTCAAGAGCCCATTCAAGCCAATTTCCAATCACAACCGTTAAATAAATTACCTTTTTAAGGTTATAGCACACAACAGGGTTCAACAATAAGGTTGCCCGATGGCCCGGGGCCAGTAAAAGGCCACGTGGGGCAAGTTAATATAACAGTCGCCTGTTTGGGCATCATTGTATTGTAAATCATTTTATTTAAATGTGCCGTTGGCCAATCAAGAATTGCGTTAGAGGCCTTTGACAATCCTTTTTATTTATTTATTTTTTTACACTTTTGGTACTTTCAACATTTTACTTTTATTTCAGTTTATTTGCATTTTTCGATATTTAGATTATTTTTTTCGACACTTCGAAACTCCCCCCAAAAAAAAAAAAACAAAAAAAAACAGTCAGGCCAGTATAATTTTTTTTGCTAGCCCGACCGGACATGTGAGGGAAAAAAAAACCTTAGCATTGAACTCTATACAACATAGACGGTTCTAAAAAACATTTGAACAAAGTAGGGCTGCTCCCTCTTAGTCAATTAATCGGTCGTTTTGGTCTTAGTCAACTTAGATTTCTTTAGTCCATTAGTCATGTTTGATGCTGAATGACTTCTTTCCAAGAAACGTACGAGCACATCTCTGGTAAACACAAGAATTAAAAAGCGGTGCTTTTAGCACGACTCTTTACGGAGAAACTCAAATTTACAGATCTGTTGATTAAATCAACTAATCGATTATTCGATACAACTGAATGAGCGTTAGTCGACTAAGAATTTCTTCAATCGAGCACAGCCCTAGAACAAAGACCCGTTTGTCTTTCAGATGATTAAACTTACTTGCACATGTGACAGGTCACTCTCTTTGAACTGGAGCAGCACTTGCAGGGCTCCGTCCTCATTGAATTCTTTCAAAGCTTCAAGAGCCCTTTCGTCTAGGTCACTATGTGCTACCAGGCCTGATGAGCACAACAACAAAAACATAGTAAATATGGTGTAAAAGGGAAGATGAAGACACAATCATCTGGACAGGTTAGCACTGAGAAAAACAAAAAAAGGACATGAGGCAGAGGCAGACAGAGGCTTAATAAAAAAAAATGGGTCTGCACCAGAAGGAACTAAAGAGAATAAAATCTGAAAGCACAATGCCCTGATTGCATCCAAGTTTCATTACGCATACTAACGTGTTGCAATACAAACAATATCCTCAAGACTCAAATCAAAATGACAGTTTTATGGAAACAAGTAACAGAGACAGTGTTTTCCCTGGGTTTGTGGGAGACTTATGACATATTTGGCAGAAGGGTTTAGGGGTACCTCAAGAACCTTTAAGGTTTTTCAAATAAAAAAAAGAAGCAATTAAGACATTGTTTCTGGACCATTATTATCACCATATCTGTGCCTAAAATGTTGGAAAAGCTAGAGCAGATCATAAATAATTAACACTCAAAAAGCTTAAAGACAAATCTGACTACAATGATTAGATTTGAGTATATCCGAGTGTCATGTATTAATAGGCCATTTTCACAGCAGACATGTTGACATGTCATAGTAGGAAAAGCACATTAACAGATGTATTCAAAACCATTACTGATGGCTACATTCCACTTAGGAGAGACCCTGGTATTGAACCATTACTGAAGCTACATTCTGTCATCGCAATATCAACTGGCGGAATATACATATCGCTAAAGACAAGATTTTATGTGTTAGTTGAAAATCAGTAGAAAACGGCACTTTAAATGTATGTGTCATTGTTTTATAGTATTCCCTGTCATTGTCAATTCAATGTTTCATTTGTTCAATAAAAGAAAGTTGGAATGATTATTTGTTTTAAATTCAACAAGCAATTTGTTGTATTTTAAAAGAATACTAAAAGCAACAGAAAGGCCGAACCGAGTACACTCTAATATCTTTTAATTAATCACAAGTAATATCGCTGTTGCGATATTCAACAACGTTATCGCATATTTTCCTCATATCGTGCAGCCCTAGATCTGAGTATATCAGAGTGTCATTTAGTTAGTTTTGATGCTTTGGATGCTGAGGAACAGCAGCCATAAACGGCCCGGGTGCCGTACCTTAACCCTCCTGTTGTCCTCGGGTCAAGTCTGACTCCTTTAAGTTTTCAATATCAGAAATGTGGGTTTCTTTCAACAAAATTGCCCAAAAATAACATTGATCGTTCAACGCAGTGCTCTTCGCAATTAAAATGTTTAAAAAACGTCAAAGAATGTTGACTAAAATGACAAAAGTGTCAAAAAACACTGAAAAAAAGCAACTAAAGGCATAAAAAAAAAAAAAAAAAAAAAAAAAAAAAAAAAAAAAAAAAGACTAGAAAACAGCAGAATAAAGCTTTGAAAAAAAAAAAGCATCAAAAACAGCCGTCCTTCCTGAAGAAAATGTTACATTTTCACCCCAAAAAAGCACCCGTTTTTTTGCACAGTTTCTCTTACTAGCCCATTTATCACGTCTGCACGGTATTAGGAAGATATGCGATAACGATATAAGTTGCGATAAATCAACGAGATATTAAAGTGTTCTCAGTTCTGCTAAAATACAACCAATTGCTTGTTGGATTTAATGAATAATGAAAGGAAATAATTTCCAACATCGTTTTATTGATCAAATTAAACATAGAATTGAATATAAAAAGGCAGCACTAAAAAAAAAAAAGAACAGTTACATTTTAAAGTGCTGTTTTCTGCTGATATTTTCTTCCAACTAAAAAGAGTGTCTTTTGCGATGCGGTACTGCGCCGGTTGATATCGCGATTGACAATTAAAAAAAAAAACTAGTATATCGTGCAGCTCTAAAACTCGGCCCCGGGTGCTGCTCCTTAACCCTTACAATGGTCTGGAAAACCCTGAGATATGCAGTTAGGTGTTAAAAATACTTCAACCCAACAGCTTTTCTATCAACCACTAATGTTTAGGTTAACTGTGCTGAAGAACATCCCCGTGGCTCCTGATCAAAGAGGACAATTCACCTGCTGCCAGCGGACAGCTGCTCTATTGTTTGTGCCGATGTCACGGTAGCACCAGATGGCTTCCATCTACATTTCTTGGCTACACCCATTCTTTTACCTACACAATCCAGTTTCTATATTTTATAATAGCATGGCAGCACTTAACGTGTAGCAACTTTTTTCAATTTGCAGCAGAAGAAACGTTCTTCTGTGATACACAAATAGTAAATATATATGTGTGGGTCTATATCCAATAACCAAGACTGTGTGCGAGTGGCCATTGGTGTGCTTAAGTAGCTTTTGGACAAGAATGTCACTTAAAGACGAATTCGATAAAGCCTGCTTTAGATCCATAGTTTACTCCATGGAGATACAAACTTAAAGGTTGGATCAAATCATTGTTGGTTCTGGTCTTTTCATGGGATTTGTTGACATACGAAAATCACCAGCCTTATCCTTAAAGGGGAACAAAAGGGTAGACTTTCATGGCTACTCCGCATCTCTCAGACGAGTCGTGTATGTCAACATTGCAGTGACGCCTTACATTTGTATGAACACAAGAGACAAATGGCAGAACACACACCCCGCATAGATTCAACTTCTGCTGCTTACCTGCTACGTAAAGTTCATCCAGCTTCTCAGCAACATTTTGAGGTAAACCAGCCTCCAGTAAAGCTGGGAAGTGTTCTGAGCGGGTCACCTCTGCCTCTGTGGTAGTGTCCATTGGTTCCTCCGTACCATTCCCATTTACATGATCTGTGGCCATGTCTCCAGACATCTGTGCGGATGAGATTATAGCAGAGTTACCCAACAACAGTAGCAGTTACAAGAGCAGCAACAACAACAACAACAAGGTAGCTGGGCGGTTTGGCGCCATCGTTCAAGTCTGGACACCATTCACAAACTGTTAACAGTTATCGTTACGTGAGTAGAGAGTGTTTAGTCATTGTTATATGCACACAAATTACAAAAGCTGACGTTTAACATTCACAGTGAACAGTTATTTTGTATGTTTAAATTCGTTTTCTGTATTTATTGTTAATTTCATATTAATGTTTTAAGATATTAGGCTCCATTCAAAGACGCTCATTAAAAAGTACGAAAAGAAAACCATAAGTAAAGACAGTAAGGTAAGGCCTTAAATAATGCAGAAATGTAAATGCATGTATAGGGATACAATATAACCTCTATATAATACACTAATGTAAAAAGGGATGTAATGTTAACGTGAGTAAAAGTGTGCTCAGTAACGTTACACGCGCACAGTCCGAAACCCGTTAACTTTAAGGTCTGACAATCATTGAGTAGGGCAGTAATGCAGTTCGCGTTACCCTGGCAGCTAAACAAAATAAATATAGGGCTCATAATCTTCGGCTAACGTTAATTGCAGCTCGTTTTCCAAACATCCACCACGCCTCTGTTAGCTAACGTTGGCTAGCTGCACGGGCTCGTGCAGAGCACAGGCCTTGGTCGGTCTCTCTCTCACGCTCACACACACACACATATATATATATATATATATATATATAGACACATATACACACCCACACACAGCTCTGTTAGCTAACGTTAGCTAGCTGCACGGGCTCGTGCAGAGCACAGGCCCCCGGTCTCCGCGTGTAGATAGAAGCAAACTGAATGATGGTGCAGTTAAAAAATAAACGTCAGATCTTAATCTATACGGGCATTTTGTTTTGCTTTCTAAATTTGGTGCTAATGCTCCATGGATACCACCATACTGCATAACCTTTTAGTCAAAGCGGGCCCATTTTTCAAAATGCCGGCTAGCCGTGTAAACTAGCTGCTATGTAGCTGACACTGACCGCTAGCTCAACAACAAAACACAGCGTGTTTCCGTAGTATACCGACAGCTCGGTGCTACGTACCATGCGAATCTTAACTTGGGTGCACGGTGCTTATCCGCCGTGTTGAATGTGCTTCAAATAAAGGAAAATATTCACGCCCGGTGCTTTTCAGGTTGATTTCTTTACTCCCGGTGAAACAAAATGGCGACGACGTAACGTCGCGATCTCTGATTCTGGCCTGCGCGTAAGGGGTTTCCTAGATTGCTTCTCACGGGCTGCTCAGTTTAATTTACATCCGGTTATCTTTTACCAAAGTAAAAGCATATTTTACCAAAGTCAAAGCATATTTTACCAAAGTAAAAGTAACCCCAATTTTACTGCTTTTTAATGTGAATTCAAGAAATATATTAAGTTTTTTCAAACGTATAGACACTAAAGAAATGTTTAAAAAAAACTGTCATACTGTATGGTGAACTTTTAGAAGAATAATGTATTTCGTTTTGTCTCATATTGTAATTTTATATTGTTTATTCATAACATAAGATAGGATAGACTTTATTAATCCCACATTGGGGACATTCCTGTGCTACAGCAGCTCAAAAGAAAAAAATGTACACACATCAGAATAACACAAATACACATTAAGTAGACATAGGAGAAAAAATATACATAAAGTAGAAGAAATAGAAAAAAATAGAATTAGTTATTTATAATAATAGTAATAAAACAAACATATTTACACAATAAAAACCCTTATATGAACAGACAGTATATAAGATATACAGATGAGTAAGGTGCAGATGCATAGTAATGACATATTGCACAGTTGGAGGTGACACAGAGTAATAAATAAATAAGCATAGTGCAGAATATTGTCCAGTGATGGCTCATATTGCAGAAACAGCTAGCAGTGCTACATTATGATGTTGTATTAAAGAGTGACTGCTGCTGGAATGAAGGACCTGCAGTAGCACTGAGGGTGCAGCAGTCTGCTGCTGAAGGAGCTGCTCAGGGAACTCCCAGTCTCGTGTAGGGGGTGAGAGCTGTTGTCGGTGATTGAGGCCAGCCTGGCTAACATCCCCCCCCCCCCCACCTCCTCTATGGTGTCCAGAAGGCAGACCAGACCAGAGCTAGCCCTCTTCACCAGTCTGTTGAGTCTTTTCCTGTCCCTCTCTGTGCTCCCAGCTCCCCAGCAGGCTACTGCATAAAAGATTGCAGACGCAACCACAGTGTCATAAAAAGTTTTTTATTTTAACAGAGTCCTGCACGCACCAAAAGGACCTCAGTCTCCTCAGCAGGTGGAGACAGCTTTGGCCCTTTTTGTACAGGAAGTCTGTGTTTTTGGACCAGTCCAGTTTATTGGTGAGGTGAACACCCAGGTATTTGTATAATTCCTTTGGCCTCCTGCCAAAGTCAACCAATATCTCCTTTGTCTTGCTGGCATTGATGTGAAGGTGGTTTGACTCACACCAGATGACAAAGTCCCCAATGACCTCCCAGTATTTGAGCGAGCACTTCATCCCTAGACATAAATTTTTGTTATTAACAACATTATTTATTTATTTATTTAAAGTTATATTATTGGATCATTTGAGTATGTGTCGATCTGAAATGTTGTATATTTGAATGTTTTTTCAATAAAGTTGAGGGAAAAAAGAAAAAATGTAGTACTTCATTACAATTCAAAGTACTGTTGATTTTAGTGTAATTATAATCAGGAACATGTAGTTAAAGTAGGCTATTAAAAACATTTCCCTATGACTGTTATACTATTATATATCATATCTTTAGATTATTATTACTCATTAATTAATGTAAAATTAGGATTTTGCTGTTGCAGTTGGTGGAGTCGGAGCCCATTTTGAACTATTAATTAACGTTAATAATTAAGAAGTAAATCAGTAAAATATATCACAGTATTCTGACCTGCGGCCCTTTTCTTCATGTTATTCCCCCCTCTCTCTCCCCTTTCATTTCTTCAGCTTTCCTGTCAATAAAGGCCTAAAAATGCCCAAAATATAATCTTAAAAAACAAAATATATATATATATATATATATATTTTTTTTTATATATCACAGTATTCTACCCATAGATACATAATATATATCGTGTATCTATGATTCTAGCGATTTATTTTGTATTTTTTCCCCCCGGAAACTTCGTCACACCGTGGGGGCGTGGTCTTCCGATGCACCGTCGAACGCTCGCGTTGCTATTGGCTGAGCGCGAAATTTCAAACGTAGGAACAGCAGCGCGTCAGAGAGAAGAAAAACAAACCTAACGATGCAAGTTATCGAGAGTAATTGATTTGTGAATCAATCAATCTGATAGATTGGTTGGAAGCGACCACCAATTTAGATTTTAAAGTACCTTTTTAAACTGAATACAAAATGGATATTCCCACATACTTACAGTAAGTCAACAGTAGCTACTTTTAGCGTCAACGGTAACGTTACCCGGTGTTAGCTTCATGCTAGCAGTTAGCTTTGCCGCTACGAATGTATCGTAGAGTTGTAACTAATTTATAAACGATATAACTTTGCACTGCCTTTTTAATGTTACGTACTTTCGTCCTTTTAGGCGCTTCAAAGACAGTCTGAGCACGTATACGGGAGACGACCCACTGGAGCGATGGGACAGGTGAGTAACTTATCGGTAACATTAGTTCGATTGCTCTGAGTTAGCATTAGCTAACGTTAGCTCATGTTTTTAATTAATGCTAAAGTTTTTTTATTTTTTTTTTTATTGACTAAATTAATTATACAAAGGATCAGGTAAACAGCATTGGCACATACACATCGAGTCTAATTTTTATAAAGTGTTCTTATAACGAAAAGGAGAATCCAAGAAATAATACAAACAGATACACAACTTTAAAAATAAATTAAAAAGAAGGTAACGTTACCTGTAATCATATACAATCACGTTTAGTCAGAGGTTTCAGGGAAAAAGCTCTTTAGTTTCAACAAGTTTAATATTAATTTGTCGTTAGTGAACGTTATTTATCGACCTATATTACATATTGTAACGTTAGTGTCCGGTGTAATGGTTGTAATATATCCCTGTTTCCTTGTCTATAAAACCGGTATTGTCTGTCTTTTTTAATATTACAAAATTTTCATTTTGCCAAATTTGTGGTAAGTAGGTAACGGTACAGCTGTCTTTAAAATCAGTGTTAGGTCCTGTGCCTTGTGCATTTTATTATGTTATTGTATATTCCTTTTTTATTTTATATGCACACATAAAGAAAGAAATTGTTACATAATGATGCTCTTTCCTAGTTTTGCTTTATTAATACCGTACACAACCTGTAAGATCATTTCCACACAATGTTCCTCACCTCCCAGTCCCAGTATATTCTTTTTTTTTTTTTTTTCTTAAATTATTTTAATTTCTTTTCCTTTGGTATTTCCCCTGTCATCTGTCTTACTTGTTTGTGGCCAACAAGTCATTTCAATTGACTAACATGTACACGTCTGACAGCTAAGAGTAGAGCACTGACAGCAGCCTTCCTGTATGTTCCCCTAGCTTTGTGGAGTATCTGGGGCAAAGATTACCTGCAGGCGGCTGCGGCGAGATGTCGCCGGTGTTTGACAGTATCGTGGAGACATTTCTGAACGTCGAGCGCTACGCAAATGACATCAGATATGTGAACTACTGCATCAAATGTGTAAGTCTCACAGAAATGTTACCTTGTTATTAGGCATGATAGACAGAGTTGTTGGGCCAAGATGTTTGGTATGACACAGAAATAAAATATAACTAACTAACTAACTAACTGTACATAGAGAGATGGCTAGATAGAGAGTCATAAACAGCTCATACATCATGAACGATATGACGGAAAAATGTAGGTGTTTTTTAAACCGCAGCTCTTTCAAACTCCTCAAAACCGGTAACCGGCCCATGCCTAGTTGTTGTAATACACAGGGTTTTTAGTCTAGATTTCGTCTTAGATTTTGGATATTGTAAAATGACATAAATGTTGTCTTTTCCTGGTTTTAAAGGCTGCATTTACTGTAATGATTACAGTAAAGATTTTCTGAACTTACCAGACTATTGTACCTGTTGTATTATTTTCCCTTACCCACTTAGTCATTATATCTACATTACTAATGATTATTCATCAAAAATCTCATTGTGTAAATATTTTGTGAAAGCACCAATAGTCAACATTACAATATCGTTGCGGTATCAACATCGATAAATATTGTGATATTTGATTTTCTCCATATCGCCCAGCCCTATTTTGCGGTGTCTTAAAATGTTGAAATCTAAATTTTAGGCCTTTTTTTAAAAAAAGTCTTAAATTCGCTGAAGTATTGTGTTCTATTTCTTGCGGCCGCTGTGACAAGGACCGAGCCTTTGTACATGGGGCGCACACTATTCCTGGTGAGCTATCCTGGCGCCCCATTGTGGTTCTTTGTTTCGCTACTCCAAATATAATGTCGCTGTATTACGTACGGCTGTCCTCGACTAAAGAAATTCTTAGTCGACTAACACCTACACGATTTTGTCGACTACTCGATTAGTTAATTTAATCGACAGAGTTGTGCGCTTTGAGAGGTGGTTAAGACTAGAAAAGCACAATATAAATGTAGTTAATTAACCATCTGTAAAAAAAAAAAAAAATTCTCCACAATTTAATCCTGCAAAAGCACCACTTTAAATCTTGTGTTTACCATAAATGTGCTCAGAAGTTTCTTGGAAATAAGTAATTAAGCATGAATAAGCATAAAAAATGACTAATTGACTAAAGAAATCTTAGTCGACTGAGACCAAAACGACCGATTAGTCGACTAATCGACTAAGAGGTGGCAGCCCTACGACTACAAATGAGACTAACGTACAACTTATGTTGCAGCCAATCAGCTTTTGTGTTCGCTTGTGGGGAAGGGCAAGTTAAGCAATACTAAAACAAAACAGAATTTGGGGCTGAGTTGATGTTGTGATAGAGGTCTTAAATCTCATTCATTGTAATCTTAAATTTGACTTGGTGAAACCCTGAATACAGCGGTCACACAACTCCAGTTGAATTTGGTATTCTGACGGCTTCTAACTTTGTCTCCCAGGCGAGTTATTATTCGGACCCCAGTGAGCTGTACCGCTACGTCTACAGTAAGGGCGTCGGCACCAGGACCGCTGCCCTCTACGTGGCCTGGGCCCAGCAGTTTGAACAGAGGGGAATGATCGAGCAGGCCGACGGCCTGTACCAGAAAGCCACGGAGAACCAGGCTCAGCCAGCCGACACGATCCTCAACGAGTACAGGTAAGGACAAAGGCAGGCTTTCCCCCAGAACAGATGTTTGTGGGGCTTCTTTCAACGAGAACCCAGCTAGGGCCGGTCCCAGACTGATGGCTACGTTTAGACGGAAACCATCCGAAGAGAAAACGCAAAAGTGGCGTGGCGTTCTCCCTTTTTATTTAAGTGTTATGGGGGGGGGTGAAATTCGATGTAGTATGCACGCCAGGCAGCTAGGTGGTAGTGTGAAGCACTGCCACACAACACCACCAAGTCGGCGTGCCTGCGTAGTAGGGCTGCTCCCTCTTAGTCGATTAGTCGACTAATCGGCCGTTTTGGTCATAGGGCCGAGACACATCAGGCCGATTATCGGCCGTGGGACAGTCTGGCGAGGTCAGTGACTCAAATCTGTTCGGTGTGTCCCGTGTCGTCGTCCGTCTGGGGGGCTGTCGGCGTTCATTTTGGCCGACCTGACATGTTCGGTCGGCGGCAGGGCAGTCGGGACTCACCAGGAAATGACGAGCAGGATGAGCGTGACTAGAGTCTCTCAAAATCTCTTAAACTGACCTTTTGTTGATCTGAAATGAAGACAGATTCAGACACTGCACGGCCTATTTCTCGCTTCAAATGTTCTCAGAAACACGTTTCAGTGAACTATTTTAGTCCAATATGAGATCATATTCTGAACGGATCTTTTTGATGTGTCCCGAGGCAGTTTTTTGGACCTCGGGGACGGGACTGATCATATCGACGGGGTTTTCTGTCAACGGTCGGCCGTCGGCTATATATATATATGTGTCTACACCATTAGTTAACTTAGATCTCTTTAGTCCATTAGTCATGTTTGATGTTTTTTTCATATTGAATTACTTATTTCCACGAAACGTACGAGCACATCTCTGGTAAACACGAGAATTAAAGTGGTGCTTTTACATGACTCTTTGTGGAGAAACTCAGATCTACAGATCTGTCGATTAAATCAACTAATCCATTAGTCGATACAACTGAATGAGCGTTAGTCGACTAAGAATTTCTTCAATCGAACACAGGCCTACTGCGTAGAACCTTCCTTCTATTTCTCTCCCTAGTAGCGCCAAACCAAAACATGGCGAAGCGAACAACAAAAGCTGACAATTTTGTTTGGACAGACAAGGAGGTGTTATTGGAGTTATTGCTCCAAACGATGCGGCGCACACACGCACGACACACGTGTGGCACACACGCAATATACGCACTCTTGCACAGTGTGTTTTTACGAGGGCTGTGCAATTAATCGTAATTTAATCATGATTATGATTTTGGCTCCTGATGATCACAAAAACAGAATAATCGAGAACAATTATTCAGCTCGTTACGTTTTGCAAGTAAACTCTTATTTTCTCTCGTGTTCTTAATGAAAAAATAAAGTTTAAATAGGAAAAGTATTAAGGCAAATTTCACGGTGATGTATGTGTTTTTTTTTTTTTTTTTTTTTTACTGTTGTTGATTTATTTAACTTTTTCCACTGTTTTTTTTAAGTTCAATAATTGCAACATCTTTCCAGAAGTCAACGAGTAATCGTGTTACATTATAGTGATTTCAATACTGACCGAAATAATCGTGATTATGTTTTTTTCCATAATCGAGCAGCCCTAGTTTTAACCCTTTTTAGATGGGAACGCGATGGCGGAGCGTTTTTAAGATTTCCACTTTTAAGCCCCAAAGTCGCCGTCTAAACGAAAGGCGCATCTGATCATCAGATCAGATCTGTCATTTTCACCCGCGAGCGTATTCGTGTAAACAGGGCCTTACACTTACTCCTTAATAGGTGTTAGTTGTGTGCAAGGTGTAATTTACAGGGGGGGAGGGGGTTACAATGCAGGAAATGAAGGGTTCCAAATTTAAATTTGGCTCAAAGTGCGATGATCAATGTTGGACTCAAAGTTCCACCCTTGGTTGTGTGCGTATGAACATACAGTACACTGTAGAACAATCTGGCACCAACATGCACAACAATAACTTCAATTTGCTAAAAAAAAACTAAATCTGATCTGCAGGCAGTTTCAAAGAAGAACAGGAAGCCAGGCTCCAGTATCTGGTAAGAGTTTATCCACTCTTTTTTTCTTTTGTGTGTGGGTGTCTCTGTGTGGGTGGGTGGGTATCAAACAGTTACTGTAGTAGATTAAATTATGTATGTATGTATGTGTATGTATGTATGTATACACACCTGTTTGTTTTATTGCCTTTTTTTTTTTTTTTTTTTTTTTTGTAAAGCAGGGAGTCGAAACCCTTTGCAAAACTCCAACTTAACCAATCAGATGTCCTCCCTTGCAGAGCCTGGAGCTCCAAACAAGGTCCGTGGCTTTTGAATTTCAGTCATATTTATTTAATAACCGCAATATCTGCCTTTCAAAATCCACTAATAGCCATTGTCCCGTGTGACAGGCCTCAGCGGATTGTCTACCCAAGCCACCTGCACAGATAATAATGTAAGTTACTTTTTCTTTCTTTCTAATTTGTTGCCTTTGAGGCGCGTTTGATACCTCCGTGTTATGCTCTGGCTACGTGGCTACGAGAACGTGGAACGTATGCAGAATGTATCTTTTTAACCGGCTCCACCTGCTGCGCACACATGGCGTAGGATTGTGTGAGTCCCAGGCGAGACGGAGAGCTTTGGGATTGTTGTTGTTTCAACAGTTTTTTGGAGCCGGCACAGCGCTGTGAAACTGCCAATCTACTGTCAGCTGTCATCAGAGGACGCAGGGCCTCAGGTTGTGATTTCTGTAAAGCCCGCCTCAACGGTTGGGATTGGTGCCTCGATTTGGAAAACTGGAAATGGGCTCGAATGGGCTTTTGGCCAGACGGACTTGCAGAGCAAATCTTGCGGAAGTTCATCAGGGCTTTCCGAGGCTAGTTTTTGGCACTTTTCCCAAAGTTCTTCGTCACTTTTTCCAATGTCTTTGTCGTTTTTTTTGTTGTTGTTTTCCTGCGCTTTTGACATTTTTGTTGTTTGTGAAATTTTTTTAAATATTATTTTATCAATTAAGTTTCTTCAAATGCTATAAAATTGATTTAAAACGCACATATTCAATGAAAGTAGTGAACTGATCATTTGCTTCACTTGTAAAGAGCGTTGAACGGAACCATCTCCGTTATTTTTTTGACAATTTGGTTGAAAGAAACTCACATTTATTCAAAAAAAAATGTGGGGGGGCTTTTCCCTTTTTATTATAGTGACAGTGAATAGATTGTCACTACAGATAGCGATGGGGGATGACATGCAGCAAAGGGCCGCAGTTCAGATTTGAATCCGCGCCGCTGGCTTATTGGGTCAGCTAGAGGCCGCCCCTGAAACCCACGTTTCTGATATAGAGCTTTTTGAAAATGGTTCAACAGGAGGGTTAAAACCAAACTGCCAATACGCTCACTGACAGTCATCAAGTCATTTCAAAGACATATAGACACTTTATGATCCGTTTCTGTGTGAAAGGGCCGCACACACCTCTTGTAAAATATATAAATGGAAGTCTGTCCTAGGTCTGGTCTACGCTTGTAGAGCAGATCTCCATGGAGTATACACACCACTATGCGCTGCTCTCTGCCTGGTGTCGCCAGTTTCATTGATTATAGTGGAAGTGTAGTGTTGGTTACGTGTCCAATGTAGCCGGTCCGTTAGGGTAAGTTGCAGAGGTTCTGTAAAGCTATGCGAGGCTGCGTTTCTCTTGGCGACTATTTTAATGTTCAATGAAATGCTTATCAGTTTTAGTCACATTTGAATCATTTTTAAATATGTCCTCCTCCACACAAGTGTGTCACAGGCACTCCCATGTGATCTTACACGTTTGCGTCCTTCCTCCGCAGAGTGTCTCGCTCTGAGACGTCGGGGACGATCCCCTCCGGCCAAGGCGCCAGCGTTCGGACGGCGTCGGCATACACGCAGGAGGCGCTTGTTTGCGAAGGATCTGAATTAAGCTTTGAGGAGGTGCGAGCAGAAAACTACTTGCGTAAGATCCGAGAGAAGAAGGAAAAGGAGCTGAGAGAAATGGGTAAGTGGAATCCAGCTAGGCCTGTTACAATTCTTTAATGAGTTGCTAACATTTGCAAATGTCCCCCAGGCATATAACTGTTAATGGTAATTGTCAATCATATGTTCATTTAGAGAGAATACAATGTTTTATAATAATTGAAGAAAATTAATGGAAAAATACTGGCCCTAAAGCCAGAGGAAGATCTGATTCCAGTTATCTGTACTATCTAATTGTTGGTGAATGAGACTAATGACGCCACAACTCAGGGATCAAAACTGAGACGATAGATTAAAGTCAAGAACATGTAGTGTAGTCCAGCATTTAAGGTTAGAGAACACAATTGTGGTTTCATAAAATGATACTAGATCTCCCTAACCGCAGACAAATGTATACAGAAGTACAGATCACCAAAAGTCTACGTCAGATTATGAACCCTGTCTAATCAAATCCTTACTCTTTTAACCTCTTGCTTGAAGGCGCCTCCTCCTCTCTCCCTCCTGTCTTCCGGGCAGAAGTTCCTGCTCTCACACACCCACAAGAGCTCCAACCCCCCCGTTCCACTTCATCATATGGTAGAGTAATGCATACACTCAAATTCCTGGGCTTATATGGTATTCAAATCTTATGCTAACTTTCTGTGTTTCCTGAGTCTAATACACACTCAGATTTCTGAATGTACAGTATATGGTAGTACAGAGCTTGAGCTAAATCAACAGTGTCTTCACTACACTATAATAAATTATTTTTGGGGCAATTTGCTTAAAGTGCTCATATTCAGCTCATTTTCAGGTTCATATTTGTATTTAAAGGTTGTACCAGAATGAATGAAAAAAGACAAAATAGGTTATAATATATAATATATAATATAATATATTTCTAAATAAAACCAAAGCCATGCTTTTATTTGTGCACTTCTTGAGCTGCACCTGATATTCTTATTGCATCATTTTAGTTATTTAATCTTCAACATTGCGTGGAAGTCTGCGACAGTGCCAAAGGAGTGGCAGACTGGGGTGGTGGTTCCCCTTTTTAAAAAGGGGGACCACCACCAGAGGGTGTGTGCCAATTACAGGGGTATCACACTTCTCAGCCTCCCTGGTAAAGTCTACTCCAAGGTGCTGGAAAGGAGGGTTCGGCCGATAGTCGAACCTCGGGTTGAGGAGGAACAATGCGGATTCTGTCATGGAACAACGGACCAGCTCTTCACTCTCGCAAGGATCCTAGAGGGAGCCTGGGAGTATGCCCAACCGGTCTACGTGTGTTTTGTGGATTTGGAGAAGGCGTATGACCGGGTCCCCCGGGAGATACTGTGGGAGGTGCTGCGGGAGTATGGGGTGAGGGGGTCTCTACTCAGGGCCATCCAATCTCTGTACAACCAAAGTGAGAGCTGTGTCCGGGTTCTCGGTAGTAAGTCGGACTCGTTTCAGGTGAGGGTTGGCCTCCGCCAGGGCTGCGCTTTGTCACCAATCCTGTTTGTAGTATTTATGGACAGGATATCGAGGCGTAGTCGGGGTGGGGAGGGGTTGCGGTTCGGTGGGCTGGGGATCTTATTGCTGCTCTTTGCAGATGATGTGATCCTGATGGCATCATCGGCCTGCGACCTTCAGCACTCACTGGATCGGTTTGCAGCCGAGTGTGAAGCAGTTGGGATGAGGATCAGCACCTCTAAATCTGAGGCCATGGTTCTCAGCAGGAAACCGATGGAATGCCTTCTCCAGGTAGGGAATGAGTCCTTACGCCAAGTGAAGGAGTTCAAGTACCTTGGGGTTTTGTTCGCGAGTGAGGGGACAATGGAGCGGGAGATTGGTCGGAGAATCGGCGCAGCGGGTGCGGTATTGCATTCAATCTATCGCACCGTTGAGACGAAAAGAGAGCTGAGCCAGAAGGCAAAGCTCTCGATCTACCGGTCAGTTTTCGTTCCTACCCTCACCTATGGTCATGAAGGCTGGGTCATGACCGAAAGAACAAGATCCAGGGTACAAGCTGCCGAAATGGGTTTCCTCAGGAGGGTGGCTGGCGTCTCCCTTAGAGATAGGGTGAGAAGCTCAGTCATCCGTGAGGAGCTCGGAGTAGAGCCGCTGCTCCTTTGCGTCGAAAGGAGCCAGTTGAGGTGGTTCGGGCATCTGGTAAGGATGCCCCTGGGCGCCTCCCTAGGGAGGTGTTCCAGGCACGCCCAGCTGGGAGGAGCCTCTCGGGAAGACCCAGGACTAGGTGGAGGGATTATATCTCCAACCTGGCCTGGGAATGCCTCGGGATCCCCCAGTCGGAGCTGGTTAATGTGGCTCGGGAAAGGGAAGTTTGGGGTCCCCTGCTGGAGCTGCTCCCCCCGCAACCCGATACCGGATAAGCGGACGAAGATGGATGGATGGTTGTACCAGAATAGGTTTACATGGTTTAAGTTTCCAAATACACCATATTTTTGTTGTACTGCACATTGCTGCAGCTGGTCTTTACACCCTGTGTGTTGAGCTCTCTATTTTAGCTACAGAGTGAGACCTCTCACTTCTGTTCCATCTTTGTTGGGAGTCGCACATGCTCAGTAGCTAGGTAAGGACTACTAGCCAGTCAGAAGCACAGTATGAGGGTGTGCCCTGACAGTACCTAGGTAAGGACTACTAGCCAGTCAGAAGCAGAGTGTAAGGATGTGTCCTGACAGTACCTAGGTAAGGACTACTAGCCAGTCAGAAGCAGAGTATGAGGGTGTGCCCTGACAGTAGCTAGGTAAGGACTACTAGCCAGTCAGAAGAAGAGTGTAAGGACGTGTCCTGACAGTAGCTAGGTAAGGACTACTAGCCAGTCAGAAGCAGAATATGAAGGTGTGCCATGCTAGCAGCTAGGCGAGCATTATAACGTGTGTTCCAAAGTGACCACGTTGGTCTCTGAAGTAAAGGCTGGACTACAGTAGAGCTGTTTGGAGCAGTTTGTGAACAGTGTTTCTGTTGGAGATGGTAAGAGACTTTGGGCTTTTTCACTTTGTAAACCTATAACATGCACAACAAAGATACATAACACAATAAAGGAAATAGCCAAAAAGCATAATATGAGCACTTTAAAAGAAACGCATATTTCTGAAAAACGGGTCAAATTCGACCCGAGGACAACACAAAGGTTAAGTTAGATTACATCGTCAAGACTCCCATGCTGTGTGTTATTGAGTGAGTTATTACCCATGTCATAACATCTGTGTGTGATTTGTTTCAAGTAGCGGAGATGATGAGGGAGGAGGAAGAGAGGATCCTGAAGAACACGTGTCGTCTGGAGGACGTGAACCAGGTCCTGGAGGTATTTTGGAGCTTCCACAGCCAGCCTTCATCACGGCAACTTTGAGCTTTTTGTCATTTATTTCGA
Organism: Perca flavescens; assembly: GCF_004354835.1. Taxonomy (NCBI): domain Eukaryota; kingdom Metazoa; phylum Chordata; class Actinopteri; order Perciformes; family Percidae; genus Perca; species Perca flavescens. Next base: position 30,751,415 of record NC_041348.1, read on the forward strand.
GTGCTTTGTTTCACTTTCCACGCAACATGCCATCACGACTTTACGTAAACATACACGCCACTTTCCTAAAGCCAGGTGGCGTGTTATCTGTACGCATTTTGAGCGTCGTCCCACGCTTAGGAAAACAATAAACGGTTGATAAATGCCACACGCGGGACACAACCCCGGCTCTCCTGGGTGATAGTCCTGTGTTTTACCCATCCACCACTCCAACCAACCTCCGCCGACTTCCCGTCCTTTCATACTACTCGCTACAGCGAATCACACTTAATTCACATTTAATGTAGGTTAATGGCGGCCGAGCGGCGTTGATAAACACACCAAAAAGTAAAAAGCGAGTATGCGTCTTGATAACACGCCAAAATGGCATACGAATTGGCGTGTCATACATACACCACTTTATGAGATCAGTCTGTTCACGAGGATTGGGCATCGTTTTTGCTTCTAACAATTCCGATTCCTTTTCCATTCAAGTTCTTGTCGATTTTCGCGGCCCTATTCTTTGAGGGGTGGAGTGGAAATCGATTCAGAGGTCGATGTATCGTTACGCCCCTAATAACATCCTGTTCTGAAAAATGTAAAGGAAGAAACTTTACTCACAATCAGTCCTTCCAGAAAAATGCAGAGTTCTTTTTGTGATTGTTGCGGGCAAAAATCCTTGATTATGCGGCTTGTTTTCTTAAAAAATGCGATGGAATATGCTCTATGTGATATTTATGCTATTTTATGCGATGAAATTGTGGGAACTTGCAAAAACTGCGGTTTGATGAAAAAGAGAAAAAAAAGTGATAACCTCCAACACCCTGCTTTTTGATGATGTTCACGTCGCGTAACTACGTCACTTCGCAAAGTTCCCATGGCAACAGGGGCTAAATGGCTGCTCTTGTGAGAAGTAAACGCAACATTTTTCAACTTTCTGCTAAGATATATTACGGGACTTTTTTTGCAACGAAAATGCGGGGATTATGAAATCATGCAAACTCCGCATATTTTGCGCGGAAATCGGCAATTTATGCGGCGAAAGTGCAGTGTATTTGAAAAAATGCGGGGGGGCCCCAGCATAACTATGCAGACTTTGGCTAATTATGTGTTAGGGCTGGGGAAAAAAATCTATTTGATTTAAAAATCGAGTTGGTAGGTCAAATCGATTCATATTTTCAAAAAATCGATTTTCTTTCAATCCAAATACAGTAAATAAATAAAAAATAATTTGGATGTTTAACCATCTTTGTTGCACACTGCACAGTGACTTTTCACTTAGAGAAAGGGTTTGCCTTTGCAATTTTGTTTATGTTGATGCACTTTAATTAAATACAATAAATATATATTTTTAAATATATTTACAGTTCACAGTTATTTTTTTTTAAATGGAAGGGGGGGAAAATCGACTTGAATCGTAAATCGATTTTTTTATAAAAAAAATCGCCGATTTTTTTCAGGGAAACAAATCGCCCAGCTCTATTATGTGTTGAATTATGCGATTGCATAATCACGTTTTTCTGGAGGGGCTGCACAATGTAAAAAGCAGGATAACTTGACGTGTAACTCCAATCTTTTGTTTTCTCAGCCGCAGCTGTCCGTAGCCGAGAAGGTCTCCAGTCTGAACCCCAATCCTACCCAGCAGCCCTTTGGCCGTCCTCGCCCCCCAAACCGTCTGAGCAACAGGCGCTCTCTGGGCTTGAGATTACACCACGAGCCGCCCTTCATCCACGAGGCCCCCGCAGCTGACCCACCTCGCCAGGGCATTACCGCGGCTTCTGACGGGAGCGTTTGCTTACCGCCTCCAGCGTCTGTCGCCCCGGCGTGGCCGGTTCCGGCCCAGTCCACTCAGCCGCCTGTCGCCTTCGAGCAGACGGACGTGTCGCTCCGCGGACCCGACGCGCTGTGCCTTCCTCACTTACCGCCTCCAGTGTTCATGGAGTCCATATCTGCCTACGGAAACGCCGGCTCTCTCCGCCGAGACGATCGTGTTCAGCCCAGCAGCTCGCAGAGCTGTCGCCTCCAGGAGCACCACGCCACGCAGCGGTGAGTAGCTTCTGCTCGGATGATTTTGGGAGCTCCTGAAGCAACTGGGGCTGCCACCTCTTAGTCGATTAGCCGACTAATTGGTAGTTTTGGTCTTAGTCGACTAAGATTTCTTTAGTCGATTAGTCATTTTTTATGCTTATTCATGCTTAATTACTTATTTCCAAGAAACTTCTGAGCACATTTATGGTAAACACAAGATTTAAAGTGGTGCTTTTGCAGGATTAATTGTGGAGAAACTCAGTTTTACAGATGGTTAATTAACTACATTTATATTGTGCTTTTCTGCTCTTAACCACCTCTCAAAGCGCACAGCTCTGTCAACTAAATCAACTAATCGATTAGTCGACAAAATCCTACAAGTGTTAGTCGACTAAGAATTTCTTGAGTCGAGGACAGCCCTAGAAGCAACCAACGTTGCTTCTCAGGCATTTGTGATGATGTGGATTGTGCTGTATTATTCAGTATTATTTTCGGTAGGTAAAGGGACTGTGGGAGGTGAAAGGGACCGGTGCACGGTCTATAAAGACAACAGGACGGGAGTCATTGTAGTCTGGCTGATTTGGCCCCACAGTCAGCAGCCAGTTTAGGGTTGGGTACCGTTGGGATTTTAACGATTGATTGCTATTCTTTAAGAGTAATGAAAACTGATCACATGCCTAATTCAAAGAAAAAACTTGAAAAATGAACTCTCTCTCTCCCTCTCTCTCTCTGTGAATCCTTTCCTTCCCCCCTCAGTGATGTCAGTAACCTGTTGGAGCTCGAGGACAAATTCAATTGTAAGTATCCCAGTTGGTCACCAGTAAGCCCTCCAATCGTAGCTTCTTGTGAATGTTTTCATACCTTGTTCTATGTCTGTCTCTGTCACTCTCTCCCTTTCTCTCTCTCTCTCTCTCTCTCTCTCTCAGTGTCCCAGGGAAGCACCGCTAACCTGTCTCACATCACTCCCAATACTTCACTGGGCTTTGTTCAGGCCACACCGTCCAGGGTGCTGCCGTCACCCACTGTCAACACCCGGGAAGCACTGGGTGAGGACGACCACCTCTCTGCCCGTTGGGGGATTGGTCTGTCAGCCGCGTTTTTCGGTTCATATTCGTTTGAATGCAGATGCTCCAACATGGACAGCATCACAGCATGTATTGCTATTAGTAGTTTCCAATGCCCGTCCCTAGAAGGGCTTTTATAAACACTCATTAAGAAACAAACATTAAGCATTGCCACGTCCATCCATCATGATGTCAATTTATTCATTTACATTTTAGTAAATTGTGATGCTGAGCAAGAACAGAAAGATTGGTTGGATGTGTGGATTTTGTCTTCGTGAAGCATTACAAAGAGTAAACATTTTTTATGGTCTGGTTTTGTGTCACCCAGATGTGATAATGGACATGTTCCAGGCTCCGACGTTCCAAGAGGACCCGTTCATTAACACGTCGGTGTTCGGCACTGAAGAGAATGAGTTTGATCCCGGCCTCGCAACAACCGGTAAATGTGTCGCACACAGCCGCCTGGAAAGACGTTATTCCATCTCAACTCGACTTTCTTTATAAAGCACCTTTCATGCAAGCATGCAGCCTTAAGTTCTTCACAGAACCAAACAAAGGCTACGTTCACACCGCAAGTTTTAATGCTTAATTCAGATTTTTTTTTGCTCAGATCCAATTTTATTTTTTATTTTTTTGGGCTGTTTACGTGACCTTTTTAAAATGTGGCCTATATCGGATTCCAGTGTGAACTGTTGTGTGGTTTTGAACTGACCCGCATGCGCAAAAGACCAATAACAATGACATCAGACGCAGCTAGGGTTGGGTACTGAAACCTGGTTCCACTATGGAACCGGTTCCTACACAACCGGTAGGAATCGGACCGGATTAGAACGCAAATTTCGGTTCCACTTAATGTGTCGACCGAAATATTTTCCCTCGATCGCTCCGAAGAGGACGTACAAATATCCCACTTTCTCTGTAGTCTACAGTTAGCTAGCTGCCGTAAATGTGGGCTACTTTTTAAAATATTATATATAATATTTTCCCTCTGAGCTCACCAAAACGGACGTAAAAACATATTAACCATTCACTTCTTTTCAGTTTTTCAAGAATCGCTTTAGGAATCTGAATCGTTTTTTTAAAAGTACCGGTTCAGCATCGGAATCATAAAAACCCAAACGATACCAAACTCTAGACGCAGCACGCTGTTCCACTCAAGTTAGGGAGGTTAGGAGGGAAGTCAGCATTTTGGCATTTCGGCAACACTAATGCTTTAAAGGAACACGCCGACTTATTGGGAATTTAGCTTATTCACCGTAACCCCCAGAGTAAGACTAGTCCATACATACCCTTCTCATCTCTGTGTGTGCTGTAACGCTGTCTGACGGTTCCAGCATTAGCTTAGCCTAGCACAGATCCTGCAGGTAACTGGTTCCAACTAGCCTACTGCTCCCAATTGTGACAAAAGTAACTCCAACATGTTCCTATTTACATGTTGTGATTTTAGAGTCTGGCGTGTACAAAAAAACAACGTAACATGAGACACAGCCATCTTCTAACAGTAAACAAACCGGGAACTATATTCTCAGACAGGCTTGCTGCGAGCATATCACTCCGCCCAAGTACTATATTCTTCCGCCTGAGAATATAGTTCCCGGTTTGTTTACAGTTAGAAGATGGCTGTGTCTCATGTTACGTTGTTTTTTGTACACGCTGTGACTCTATAAATCACAACATGTAAATAGGAACATGTTGGCGTTACTTTGTCACTTATTGGGAGCAGTAGGATTACTGGAACCAGTCACCTGCATGTTCTGTGCTGGCCTGATGCTGCTGGAGCCGTCAGACAGCATTACAGCACACACGGAGATGAGAAGGATATGTATGGACTAGTCTAACTCTGGGGGTTACGGTGAATAAGCTAAATTCCCAATAAGTTGGCGTGTTCCTTTAAGGCTCTTCACGTTCCTAAGACACTGCAGCCACGTTCTCCTGTGTCCTCGTTCTTCCATCGCATTTGCAAATCTTTTCTTTAGGAGCGGTTACGGTATGATCCTTCTAGTTTTGATTGAATTGAAGTTAGACTAATTAGGTCTAACACCTCCATTTTGTAGGCCTAGTCAAGTTTTTAATGTTACCGTCTGTGTCGAGAACTAACTCCCGCTGGCGCATCATTGTGATAAATGTCGATGTAGATTGACGTGAAAGTCGCATCAAATCCTACTTGGTTGTTCACACTGCGGCCGCATTGAAAAAAAAAAATAAATCAGACCTGGGTCTGATTCAGGACTGCATATGTAAGTGGTCAAAATCTGATTTAAAATAAAAAATAAAAAATCAGATCAGGGCAAGATCTCAGTGTTTACACTAGGGCTGCCACCTCTTAGTCAATTAGTCACCTAATTGGTCATTTTGGTCGTAGTCGACTAAGATTTCTTTATTTCATTCATTCTATATTCATTCATCGTCATTTTTTATACTTAATTACTTATTTCCAAGAAACTTCAGAGCACATTCATGGTAAACACAATATTTAAAGTGGTGCTTTTGCAGGATTAATTGTGGTACTGGGGCTTTCTCGGAAGAAACTTCTCTACATTTGAAAGTGAAATGCATCAACCTGGGGCATGTTGAGAGCAGAATTAAGAGCCTCCTGATGGAGAGAAGCTTTGCTGAAGCAAGAACAACCATCTTTTATGATATCATGAGAAGTGTACAAATATCCTGGCCCATTATGAAACTGGCGGGACTAATTTGATCGGTAATTAATAAGAACCGCAGATGAATCGAGCTGGTAGTTGATTTTGAAGTGCAGTAGAATTTTTAAATTACTGACTGAATTCTTGTGTCGTATTTTTTTGGAAGACGGCGTCTCCTCCGTCCCGAAGCCCGCGGCCGCAGCGCCGTTCACCGTCTTCCAGGACGACGCCGACGAAGAGAACGGCAGGTAAATATGGACATGAACATCCTGAATACAGGATTCAGGTTTTTCCTGCATGGAGGAGTTTTTGAAGCCCCACCCCTCAAAGAGGCTTTGGCCAGCCCCCCAAAATAAAATCCCCAGCATACTTTTCTGTGATTCTGTGATGAACTAAACAATTTTATTTGTTTATATGAATAATGTTCCCGTTATTATTTTTTTGCCCGTGTTCAGTGCTGCCGCTCCCGTTGCAGTCGAGAAGTCTAAACCAATCAGAGCGCTCGCAGAAATCACCGTGCCCGGCAAACCCAATGTGAGTATGAAGAAGAAGTGAGTAACAAGAAAAAAAGGGGAAGTTCTCTGCGCTTCTGCAGACCACAACAATCCGGTGCAACCAAGGCAGGACACAACAGCAGAAATAGCAAAAAAATTGCCAGTGCAACACAGATGTCTTCTTACTTGATGATTTTATTTTTTTAAGGTGCATAACATGGTTACATCTTCATCAGAGTCCTTCCCCAAGGACTCTGATGAAGATGTAACCATACATCGAAACGTTAGTCACTGTTATGCACCTTTTTAAATAAATAAGTAAAGTCAAGTAAGAAGACATCTGTTTTGCACCGGCAATTTTTTTGCTATTTAAGAAATGAGTAACGTTTGTTTGTTAAGCTTGAGAATCCCATTTAATGACCCAGACGGCCCGTGTCTCCCCCGAGCAGGACACTCCTGCAGACCTGATGCCGGACGAGAGCACCATGTGGGGCGCACGCTACAACTCGCTCCACTCGCTGGCCGCCTGCCCCAACAGCACCACGGACTTCGCCATGCTGGCTCAGTTTGTCTCCACTCCATCAGCGCACAAGACGCCTTTCAGCGGCAAGTTCTTCGAGGAGGACGAGGAAGACGGTAACTTACCTGACGCACAAACACGCGCACACACACAGACACACACACAGGCACACGGACACACACACAGACACACACAAACACACGGACACACAGGCACTGGACACACACAGACACACACACAAACACGCGCATACACACAGGCACACGGACAGACACACACAAACACACGGACACACACAGACACACTCACACACAAATACACATGTACACACACATTCACGTACACACATACACACAGACACACGTACAAACGCACACACACAAACATACACACACACACACACACACAGACACTTCAGTTTTCTAGCTACATTCTCTTTTTGTGTCAGCCTTCCTACTCAACATGGTCTTCTTTAATTTTGGGAACATTGATTTCTATCCTCCAGAGAACAATTGCGATGGCAAAGAAAACGCTGACGAAGATGCTTTCATGAGACGCCAGCCGAAAAAACTCAGGTAACCTAAACTCTCATCCGTCGCTGCTCAGGGCTCAGCTATTCTTCCAAGTTTATTACATCGGTAGTGAAGACAGAACATAACTTAAGTTTGTATTTTTTTTTATTTATCAGAACTTTATTATATTTTCCTCTGTTCTTTTGTGACAATAAAACAAACACGTTTATTGTTAAAGGACTCATAATTGAGTACAAATAACTAATGTTAGGGAAATCAGTTTGTTGTGTAATGCGTTTCTGGATTAAAAAAAAAAAAAAAAAAATATATATATATATATATATATATATATATATATATATATATATATATATATATATATATATATATATATACATACACACATACAGTACAGGCCGAAAGTTTGGACACACCTTCTCATTCAATGCGTTTCCTTTTTATGACTATTTACATTGTAGATTCTCACTGAAGGCATCAAAACTATGAATGAACACATATGGAATTATGTGCTTCACAAAAAAGTGTGAAATAACTGAAAACATGTCTTATATTTTAGATTCTTTAAAGTAGCCACCCTTTGCTTTTTTTATTAATAAGGGAAATAATTCCACTAATGAACCCTGACAAAGCACACCTGTGAAGGTAAAACCATTTCAGGTGACTACCTCATGAAGCTCATTGAGAGAACACCAAGGGTTTGCAGAGTTATCAAAAAAAGCAAAGGGTGGCTACTTTGAAGAATCTAAAATATAAGACATGTTTTCAGTTATTTCACACTTTTTTGTTAAGTACATAATTCCATATGTGTTCATTCATAGTTTTGATGCCTTCAGTGAGAATCTACAATGTAAATAGTCATGAAAATAAAGAAACACATTGAATGAGAAGGTGTGTCCAAACTTTTGGCCTGTATTATATATCAGAATATCGGATTTTTAAATTGCCAAATATTTGTATCGATATCGGCCTTACAAATCCTTTCATTACACCTTTTTGTACGCTCTACACCACCTTATGAAACCTTGTGTCTGTTTCTGGTCATGTGAAGGCCACATTGTGGAGTAGGTCTCTGAGTATGTTCTCTGTCCTGTCCCGCAGCCCAATCCTGGAGACGAGTCCGTCCAACGAAACGGTCTTCAGTCAGCTGGCGCCCTCCTCCGAGGGACTCGGCACCATCGTGGGCGAAGGGCTCGCCGCCGCGCCGCACTGCCTGACCACTTCCTCCTGCACCACCATGGTGCAGCCCCCGCCTCCGGCCGTGCTGTCCTTCCGAGACCAGACCCTCTGTCCCCCCGACTCCACGGATTCCACCGCAGCCCCCGGCTGGGCGGTGTACGCCAGCCCCGAGCAGCCTCCCAAACCGTACCCGGAGACTTCGATCAGACCTAACGGCGAAGCTTTTGCCATCACGGAAGATGTGGACGAACCGTCCAGTCCGGATCGGCTCCAGAAACCAGTCCGTGACGTCCCCATGAGCCCCGAGTGCGCTCTCGCGGCGGACTGGACGCTTGTCCGAAGCCCCGAGCGCACAGCGGTGCCGGACCTGGACGCCTTCCTGAGTCCCTGTCCCATGAGTCCGCAGCAGCCGCCTCTCTGCGCCGACGTGCCCATGAGCCCGGCACCACTCGCCGCCGAGGACGAGCCCATGATGAGTCCGGAGAGGCTGAGGCCGAGCACCGACGCGTCCGCGAACGCCAGGACGCCAGCGGCGGCGGTCCAGCTGGTGTCGGACCCCTGGGCCGATGAGGTCATCTCTCGTCTGCTGTCATCGCTGAGCCAGCCGCTCACCTCGCACCCCTGCTGCACCAGCTGGCAGTGCAACGTACCCAACATCACCCCCAAGACCACCATCAGCATGGGTAACCAGCTTGGCAGAATCAAGAGAAGCTTAGACTAGGGCTGTCCTCGACTAAAGATATTCTTAGTCGACTAACACTTATAGGATTTAGTCGACTAATCGATTAGTTGATTTAATTGACAGAGCTGTGCGCTTTGAGAGGTGGTTAAGACTAGAAAAGCACAATATAAATGTAGTTAATGAACCATCTGTAAAACTGAGTTTCTCCACAATTAATTAGAGCTGGGCAATTTGTTTATAAAAAACTCGATTTACAATTCGATTCCCCCCCCCCTTCCATTTAAAACAAAATAACTGCGAACTGTAAATATATTTTAAAAATATATACTTATTGTATTTAATTAAAGTGCATCAACATAAACAAAATTGCAAAGGCAAACCCTTTCTCTAAGTGAAGTCACTGTGCAGTGTGCAACAAAGATTGTTAAACATCCAAATTATTTATAATGTCTTTGGATTAAAAAAAATCGATTTGACCTACCAACTCGATTTTTAAATCAAATCGATTTTTTTCCCATACCTACAATTAATCCTGCAAAAGCATCCCTTTAAATCTTGTGTTTACCATAAATGTGCTCATAAGTTTCTTGGAAATAAGTAATTAAGCATGAATAAGCATAAAAAATTACTAATCGACTAAAGAAATCTTAGTCGACTAAGACCAAAACGACCGATTAGTCGACTAATCGACTAAGAGGTGGCAGCCCTAGCTTAGACCAACCTGATAGTGCAAAGTTTACACCGTTAAGTTAACTACCGGTTGAGAAATATACTGAACTAAATTTTAAACGCAACACTCATGTTTTTGCCCCATTTTTCATGAGCTGAACTCAAAGATCTAAGACTTTTTCTATGTACACAAAAGGCCTATTTCTCTCAAATATTGTTCACAAATCTGTGTTAGTGAGCACTTCTCCTTTGCTGAGATAATCCTTCCACCTCACAGGTGTGGCATATCAAGATGCTGATTAGACGGCATGATTATTGCACAGGTGTGCCTTAGGCCGGACACAATAAAAGACCACTCTGAAATGTGCAGTTATACACTACTACAGGCTGTAGGTGGTGCCAGAGGATGACCTGCTTCATGTAGTTCTACTGGAACATAGGCTCAGTTTCAGCAAATATGACAGAAAGGTAGTTTTACAAGGCTTACCTACTGCACCTTTAACCACGAGGGCCCTGCTGGGGGCCAGTCCCAGACTGATGCCAGCGTTAATATAGAGCCCACTAGTTCCATACATTTCCAACTTTAACTCAGTGCTAAAAGCTAACTGGAGATTTGAAAATATGACTAACGTTACGTCTAAGTTTCTAACTGTAGTTTAAAAAAAAAATCTTTTAAAATTAGGGCTGTCAAAATAACGCGTTAATTTCGATTAATTAATCTGAGAAAAAATAACTTTTAACGCGTTAGAAAAAATAACGCAGATTAATCCATTCCATATTTACGTTTGACCCGGGGCCGTTCTAGCCACCATTGGACTGTAAAATGAAGGAGGGAGACGAGGACGTGCTGCCTGGATTATTGATTGGAACATTTAAATACTTGTTACTTCTTCCTGCCAACCCTGGCTACCGAAATCTGGTTCCCCTGATATGTCTGATCTTCTCTCTGATGCTCTGACACGGACGTTACAGGCAACACAAACACCGCTGCACGGGACGCTAGTTGACACTATACTCGACAGCAGCTAACATTAGCCTACCGCTAGCTAGTAGCTGGATTAAACAGCTAGACAGCTAACGCTAAACGGTGTAAAGTTTGACTGTGTTTTACTGTAGAGGATTCAACACCGGTATGGAACAGTCTGCTAGCCTGACCAGCCAGCTGCCACTAGGGTGCGTCTAGATTTCTAGGCTAACAATCATTGACATATATATAAGCTAACAATCTGCAGCTGCCGTCGGAAAAACAACACAGACGGTGCGTTCAATGAAACTGGTAAACTACAGCCTCGTGGTGCATTTGCAGTTATTGTAAATGTCCTTTTCCCATCTGGTGGTTGTTTTTTACTAGTGAAATAAGTTATTGTTATAGATTATTATCAAATCATTTAAATTTGACCATATGGCCTAAGCAATAAACAAACCCTTCTTTAATGTCACGACTGTTGTTTAGTACCCTTCTTTTTTCTTTTCTTTTACTTTCTTAAAAAGTATGTAATTAATTCGATTAAATTTTTTAATCGATTGACAGCCCTAAAACAATTCCCATTGGCTTAGGCCTGGGAAACCCTTTAACTTAGAGTATTATTGTTATTGTCGGTTAACTATTAACATCCCTAATAGCAAATGTTTTTCCTCCCGGCAGGAAAAGCGTCCCTGCGCGTCGACTGTGTCCTGGGAGAAGGGGCTTTTGCAACGGTGTACCAGGGTACCGACCTCCAGACCTCAGAGAAGGTGATGCTGAAGGTAAGCCGGCGTTAAGACCCAGTCTGGGACCTCAGCACTCCGTACGTGTCTTCAGGATTCAGTCCACCGCGTTGACTCGGCTAGTTGAAGCAACTTCCGCCAAAGCGCTGCTGAACAAAATATCTTGCGGACGTGTGTCTATATACCTGTTTCTGTCTGTGAAAACGATATATATTTTTTTTTTACTTAGAATTCCTCATGGGGGAGACAGAAAGTAAAGATTTTCATAATTCAGAGTTTAAACACCGTCAAAAAACTAGAGCTACACGATATGAGGATAGTATCCGATATTTGATAACGTTGAATATCGCGATAACAATATTACTTTCGATAAATAAATAGATTAATTAAAGTGTACCCAGTTCTGCTGCTGTTTTTTTTTTTTTTTTTTTTTTTTTGCTAAAATACAACAAACTGCTTGTTGAGTTTAAAACAAATGAAAGTAAATCATTTCCAACTTTCTTTTATTACACAAATTGAAACGTTGAATAGAATATAAAAGGCAGCACTAAAAAAAAAAAAGAACGACGATTTTAAGGTGCCGTTTTCTGCTGATATTTTCTTTCAACTAACACAGAAGCTCTGTCTTTCACGATGTGGATTTTTAAACAAAACGATATATCACAAATAAAAGTATTTCAAATCTTACTTAATAAAGTATGTCTTCTCCTTCTAACCCACTGCAGTTTTCCAATAAGGGCGTTTTGATTTGAGGATGTGTGTTCAAATGGATCTGCAACTAAGAGAGTAAAGTTGGACAAAATGACTTCCCATCTGCATCATGTCGACGGTGAACACATAAGGGGGTTAGCGAGCATCCGGGAGATTGTAGGCTAACAAGCCATCACCTTCCATTAGCTTTCCGTTGACGCCCATTCATTTTTGGCGTAACTTTGACAGTGAATAAGAAAAATCTGAAGCGTTTAAAGACTGTATTTGTCCGTTGTTTATTTCTAAAGAAACACGACAATGTATAAAAGGCTCCATTACCTTGTACCTCACGTTATGGCTCCGTAGCAGACGCTTTTATAAAAATAGGCTAACGATTGGGTCATAACCACGAGACTTACTGTCACACAGTAGAGGAATTATGGTGAGTTCTTTTTGTCCACCGAAGTCGATTTACGAGTTGTTTTCCGGAGTTACAAACCAGAAGTTGCAAAAAGAACGCCAGGTCGTATATATATATGATTCGTCAAGTTGTCTGAACTCAGAGGACCCCGAGTTCACTTTCAAAGATGGCTACGTCTTTCATCACACGTAGTGAACATTGTGGTTTTCTACAATTTTAAGCACTTTTGTCGTTGTAACCAAATGAAGAAGTCGTACACATAGTGCTGTATACTGCTACCTATAGACATGTCTCTACAGTCTTATTAGGAGTTAAACATAGTGCTGTATACTGCTACCTATAGACATGTCTCTACAGTCTTATTAGGAGTTAAACATAGTGCTGTATACTGCTACCTATAGACATGTCTCTACAGTCTTATTAGGAGTTAAACATAGTGCTGTATAAACTATAGACATGTCTCTACAGTCTTATTAGGAGTTAAACATAGTGCTGTATACTGCTACCTATAGACATGTCTCTACAGTCTTATTAGGAGTTAAACATAGTGCTGTATACTACTACCTATATCTCTAGTTAAACATAGTGCTGTATACTACTAGCTATAGACATGTCTCTACAGTCTTATTAGGGTTAAACATAGTGCTGTAAACATAGACATGTACAGTCTTATTGTTAAACATAGTGCTGTATACTGCTACCTATAGACATGTCTCTACAGTCTTATTAGGAGTTAAACATAGTGCTGTATACTACTACCTATAGACATGTCTCTACAGTCTTATTAGGAGTTAAACATAGTGCTGTATACTGCTACCTATAGACATGTCTCTACAGTCTTATTAGGAGTTAAACATAGTGCTGTATACTACTAGCTATAGACATGTCTCTACAGTCTTATTAGGAGTTAAATATCGCCTGATTAGTTATTTTGGAGATTTTGCAGCTGAAAATGGCTAGAGACACTCGGTTGCTATGTGACAACAATGGCTTTAAGCCGAGTCTGGAGCAGAAAGCAGAGCAGTAGCCTAACGTTAACGTTAATCAAAACCTAATTTTCATGTATCAAACTGAGATATATTTGTGTAATATGTCAATAACTGGGTGAATAGAATC